>NC_084902.1:3832156-3869639 GCF_949316345.1 Pungitius pungitius | reverse complement strand
CTGCAACATTCCTAGAGCACCTCATTTAAAGTCAATCTAACCGCCTTTTCTTCCTTTTGTACATTACAGGAAGTTTTTTTGCGCCTTGGCACCGATGTGGGTGTTGGTTTCACCATCTCACCTGTAGTGTGTGACGGGGGGGTTGGCCTTTGCGGAGCAGTGGAATTTCACAAGGTTGCCCTCGAGAACAGGCTGAGGGTCCACCGAGAGATTGACAAGTGGTAGATCTAAAAAAAAAAAAAAAAAAAAAGTACAAAAGGAAACACAATTAAAGGTCCGGCTGTGAACTATATGCCAGAAACAAACACGGCGTTTTTGACGTTTTCTGGGGCTTGTTAAGGCTCACACTGAGGGAGGATAAAAAACAATACAACAGATATCTTGCAGAAAAGAGTAAATAGATAGCGTAGAATTTGTTTAGGAGGCATGCAACCTTGAAAGAAAACATTTTCATACCCTTTTTCCCCCACTGTGACCTAAGGGACACGTGCGCGGCTGTCGCCGACACGTTTTCTCTTAAAGCCACGAGGAAAGCCGTTTTCATTTGGATCATTTCATAGAACACTGTGGCAGCGTTTGGAACAGTTGTGACATCTTATCACAGTTTGCGGGAGCATTTTCTCCCAAATAATAGGCAATTACTGCAGAATAATGTGATGCCCTATTGTTTTCTTCTTTGTAGCTGGTAGGTCGAGCTGTTGAATAAAAATAGTGTGATTCACAGGTGTGGGAGGAAGCCTGCTATTTTTATTCTCAAATATTAATTAGCAGCGTTATAAGGAGAAAATCAAAGGGAAACTTGACTTTATAATGAGATTTGGTAAATGTCCACGGCGCCAGGCACTGCAATTAAAACAACCAACAACGTTGTTGACACACTACATTTAACATTAAAACAGTTTGTAAATTAACAAGCATTACAGATTATGCAAATCCCATAAACAACAACTTAATTCACCCTAATTGACAAAGGTGGGCTCGCTTTTGTAGATACGTGTTCATTTCCATTTCAATCCTATCCCATGTGAAACAAGCAGTCATATGAGAACTCATTTCAAGCAGTCTAACATGTAATGTTGTAAAAGGAGGCTGCGGTTTTATTGCGTCGACTTCACATCAAACCGATCATTAGTCGTTTTAAGTGTTTCCTCAATGTGATTAATTCAAGTATTGCCTGTTAGAAGCAATTCTTTACAACATACATGCAACAAACCCATGGTCCCTAATGGCGGCACGTTGTTGCTTCTTACCTCACTCACGTCCGACATGTGTGCCTCGCGTCATTTCTAACACACTCAGAATGCAGTGTGTACGACAGTTACAGGTGCGAGTGGCGTGTTTTTCGGGCCGTAGCCGCGTGCCATTCGCGGCGGAGGAATTCCCCCGCGAGGCATCATGGGACACGGGTGAATCACATGGGGAAGTAACTTGGTCGTGGGTTTGGTGCTGGTGCAGCCATCTGTTTCACAGGTGTGCTGGTGTCTACCTGCTCTGCACTCTCACTAAAAATCGAATGCACTAACTGGGGAATGTGTTTGGATCCGGATGAGTAGCAGCGATGATCCACACAGAATTAAAGACACACACCGACACCGCTGTGATGGAGCCAAAAAGAAGGGCGTATAGTGACGGAGAGTGATTCTGTGTGTGTGTGTGTGTGTGAGGAGTGGGGGGCAGGAAGTGTAGGAACACTGCTTTTTACCCTGTGGCTGTGCAGATGCTGTATGTTGGCTCAGCTGCCATGAAGCCCCTGAGAGGGAGGAGGTTCAGGTGCATTATTCCTCCCTATTTTCCTCCTAGACAGCCCCTCCTCCCCCACTACCTCCACCTGTGGCATTTCTCCACCGGCCCCGTCCAGAAAACTTGAATCCTGGACGAGCGCTGGCCACGGCGAGCGTGCGGGTCTCTCCGGGTCCTTCTGGAGCGCCGGCGTGTGCGTGTGATTCGTAGCGAAGCTACGCTTTAAGCACCATAGGTGTCTTCAGCACCGCGACTGGCTAATTGCGTGATCGACGCCGACTGCAGAGGGAACCTCGGGGGGGGGGGGGGGGGTACAGCAACAGATGTGATGGTGTCGGAGCCGGTGATGAAGCATAGAGAGAAGCGGAATGGACACGCTGTGTGTGCGTGTGTGTGTGCGCGTAGAGGCCGATTCACTAAAAGTGTTCCTGTACTTTTCAGTCCCGCCAAACCTTTTCTGTGGTCTCCCTGCCAAGATACTTCTGAGGACACAAATGCGAATTACTTTCAATCCGGCTTTTGATTAACATTGCTTTTTAAATGATGGAGGCTTCTAAAAAGACCTCAGTAATGCCCTGATGTGTGTTCATCTATTTTTATGTCACACCGTCAGTTTCTTTGATCGTTTTTTTTTTTTTTTTTTTTAATCTCCTTGAAAAAACACAAAGCAAAGCCCTTCTCCTGTTCACCCCTCCGCATGTCGTGGTACACATCATCTACTCTGTGAAGAAGCCACATTGGATGCAGCCGCCCTACATGCACATCCAAGTCTGCTGGTCCCTCGATCCGTCGAGAGAGGTGGGGGTGATGGGGGGGGCGATGAGTACAGGGAAACGGGGATAGTAGGCGGAAGCTCCGGTGAAAACAACAGGATGAACCGGGTCGGGGAGGGGGGGGGGGCGATTAAAGTTGGCGGACAGCTTTTGATCAGCGAGTTCAAAGTGGACACCAGATGGTGTTCATTTTTTTTTTTTTTAACAATCCTCCAACTTTTTCTCAGTTTCTCGGAGATGGCGCCAGCACACATCGTTGTTGTTTCCCCCCCCCCCCCCCCCCCTTTCTTGAACGCTCTCTCTCTGCGATCGCTCCGGGTCACTGCAGACAGCTGTTCCCCCGGAAGGACCCAACTTCAGCAATGTCAACGGCTTCTGAAGGGACAGGAGGGGGGGGGGGGGGGGGGGGGGGGGTGTCTGTGCACCATCCACTCGTGGCTGAGCGGGGGGGGGGGGGGGGGCCCTTAAAGGAGTGACAGACCGACGGCGGGGGCCCCGAGGTCCAGCGTATTAGATGTGAGGTATTCGAGCGAGGAACATCAACGCGTGAAGGCAGATGTTCTGCTGTGTTGCGTAGAGGCGTTTCCTCCTCCTCTTCATCCTCCTCCTCTTCATCTTCCTCCTCTTCTTCTGCCCTTCTCCTTCCCTCTCCCTCGTGCTGTCGCCTTCACGTAGGGTTTGCCATTATCTGCTTGATTAAGCGAGGAGAGCGCGTGTAGCTGCGAAAACCGACAAACAAATCCTCCCCGCAGAACACCAACGTGCAGATGTTTAACACATCTGCATGTTCTTTATTAATTAGTCTCAGCAAATGTCATTAAATTCCCCCCCCCCACATGGCTCGGCTTGTTTGCAATGCAAACAACACGGAGAAGCTCGGCTTCGCTTCCCCCCCCCCCCACAGCGCGTTAGCTTCCCACTAGCAGTTTGAAAAGTGTGGGGTGGCGCTCTGCAGATATGCAGCTGGAATTTAAAAAAAAAAACATATTTGAGGTTCACTGCGGTGGGTTTTTGTGCCAGCGGGCAGTGGAGTAGTGATTGAAGTAAAAAAATAAAATAAGCCATAATGCAAGTTAAGTCCTGCTGCTGCAGCAAACAGCGTCAGGGGGTAGCCCCCCCCCCCCCCTCCCGCCAGATATCAAATAATTACAGCCAGCTAATGGGCCGGCATGGACAACTGGATTCAGCAGTCTGAAAAAATAATAATAAACAGACTGTTGAATTCCTCTAAACCCTTTAAATCTCTGTGCGTAGTGCATTTAGATGCTAATTTGTCCTTGTTCAGATTAATATGTATGAACTTTCTGTCGGAGGGAAGATGCTGAGGTGTACAGTGCGTCATAAATCACCAGCATTTAGGTGATGATGAAGGAAAGTACCGGTGCGGCGTGCATAGGATTTTAGGCCGCATGAGGCAGCCGGGCTGGGGACATTTTAATTGCTTCTGATGCCATTAATATTATCTCTGTAATACGGCCACTTCGAACACTAAAAATAAATGAAACTATCAATTCTGAATATTGGGAGCTACACACAAATAAGCACCGACATTTGTAAATGCTCACGGTTTCAGGGAATAAACGAACATTGAGAGACAGTAACTCGTGTTCTGTCTCATAGAGACATGAATCACAATATCAGCGAGCATGTAACTGCAATCCTAAATTAAAAAATACTACTAGTATTTGTATGAGGCTCGAAAACATTTAAGAAAAACGACTTTTTTCAAATACAAAAGGTAAATTAATCAACATTGGAAGGCTGAGCAAAGGGGGATGTCATTCAGATAAGAGACAGTGCTTCGGTGGCCCTTTTCCACTTTGGACCACAAATAAGGTAAAAGCTCCTTCACCCGAGACCCACACTAATGTCTGCGTCTCTCATGAAGGACTCGCGCACGTTGCAGCTCCACCTCACAGCCAATGAGTGCACGGCGCTACCCGGAACATGGCAACTGCTTATGACTATTTATAATGTGTTCATTTAATCAGAGTTCTTGCCAAGATAAGGAGATTCTATTGTTTTTTTTTGTTGTTGTTTTCTCAAAAGTGTCCTTTTTTTTTTAATTGCCACTAAAAATATATGCGGTCGATGATGAATTTATATCAACATAAATTCTAAACTCTAATTCTTGCAAATAGAAAACAGGTTCCACAGCCGTTTATGTGTTGATGGCAAATATTAAAAGTTTGGCCTATGTGTGTTTATGAAGGACTTAGACAGCGTTTTTGTGCGTTATGGCAGCTTTGGACAGACAGAAGGATCACCATCAACACAACATCTCTGGGCCACCAATTATCGCCAAACGACACGAATCCCTCTCTGGAATCACGGATGAAAAGGAGAAGCAATCAGGCCTCAGTTTAGCTGGAATATTATTTGATGATATTCAACATTGCGTGGAGCCATTTCTTTTGAACATATTTAATATGTGGGCTGGCCCCCACTAAATATCTCTTACTACGCATGCCAACAACTATGAAGCGGTGGTTCCTTCTGATTTGTATCTGCTTCTTAATGTAGAACAACCCTCATGAAGCAGATGGTTAAATGTTACGTTCATTTTTAGAAGGTGGCGTTGGGAGGGGAGCGTGGATGCAGGTTTTCACCTTTTCTGAAACTCAATCAGAGACTAAACTGAAGAATTTGAGGCTCTTTTTTTTTTTGCCTTTTTCTAATGCTAATAGACGAACACACCCCTTTGTTTATTCTTTCATCAGCGATGAAAGTACGGGGTCATGGCTTCATTTTTTTAATTTTGGATGATGAAATTCTGGGGATTCTATCTAAATTGGCTATTTTTTTAACTGCATATTAAAAATATTAAAATCAAGAGAATTGTGAACACTTGCAAGTACAAATCAAAGGGCTGTGAAGTTATCAGGGCAAAAAAAATATTTGGCTAAGCTTATTAATTTGACTGAAGCTTATTTTGGGGTGCGTTGGTTTTGTTCATGCTAAACGGTCAGATGAAGTCAATAGAGCTATTGCCCTGAACAAGCATTTTTTTTTGTTCCTATTTTTGCAGCAGCTGTATGCGCTATTTTTCAAGTCTACGTTCACGAAATCTTTACTTCCGTCACTATAATAAAGACAACGCAACGCTGATTAGAGTTCACATGAAGGTGCAGCTGACCAGTCCAAGAGAAAGAGGGCAGGACACAAAGCTGAAGCTATTTTGATCCAAATTTAATATAAAGCCAAATTTGTAATAAGTAATATCAGCACACTCCTTTGCACCTTTACAAGACGAGGCCCGTATGTAAATGTTTATTAAATGTTTGTGCAGACGTCTCTGCAGTGCAGCGTTGAGCTGATCTGCACCACGGTTTCTACATTCCTTTGCCTTTTTGTTCCATCATCACGCCGCGTTTCGGATGCTGTTTTGGAGCCAAGAAACCTTTGCAATGGAATGAAATTGGGCAAATTGATGCCCCACACGAACCAATCAAAGTTCAATTACGGCACGTTTCATTTCAGCAGAAGCTTAATTTGAAAGTGGCACAAACTCCGGAGGCTCCGCTTGAACTGTGCTGAACACTTCACCTGACGAGTCTGAGGGGGGGGGGGGAGTGAGGAGAGGAAGGAGAGGCGGGAAACGAAAGGCTAAGCCTTGCGGGAGACAACTTGAATCTCGACAATTAGTGCGCGCCGTCGCTCAGTCTGATCTCACACTGTGAAAAAGTGTTGTCTGGAGCTGTAATTGTGTAAAGAGCACATTTTGGGAATGCTGATTAGCAATCTGCTGCACTCGTTTGTTTGCTTTCTTTTTTTTTCCAGGGTTAAATCAAAAATATTCAGGAGTGAGGACGATGGCGCGATGACGAGCGTCGACGACAAAAAAAAAAAAACACGTTGAGGTGTGCGGGGGGGCGGCCTGCGGCGGCGTGACGCAGGAAGACGGCGAGGACACACTGCAAAGGGCTCTTAATCATTCCCCCCCCCTCCTGTTGGCCCCATCTCGCCTCGCTTGCCTCTCGCGGCGCACGTAATGAAACGAATGGAGCCGTCAGTCACATCAGCCTCTCTCCGAATGGCATTTTCTGCTTTATTAGTCATACTTAATGGCGTTGAAGGGGCCCGCGAGTGATGCGAAAATCCCTTTGTTCGAAGCCCCCCCCCCTCGCTTGCTGCGGATTGGTTCTCGATCGGAGAAAGATTCCCTGACGATTGAGGCTGAATGCGTTTTGACACGCTGGGCTTACTTTTGGCCTGTTTTAGAGGGGGGAACCTTGCGCGCTCTCATCAAAAAGATTGATGGCGAGGGCAAAAGGAAATAAAAGGAGGTGGAGACCGTGTGCAGAGCTGCAGACCGCGGGGCAGGTAGTCGAACCAAAGGAAGACAATCCCATCCATTTTACATGGGGAGCGCCTTTTTGATATTTTATCACAGCCAAAAAAATAAATAAATAAATGCAACGCATCATAAATCCACGCACCCGCCTACATGGCATGAAAGCAAAATGGAAACCAATTATACATATCCATCCGAGCCTAAAATGAATCCTGCGTGTTTGTGTAGTGTCGGTCACAAATGCCTGACGGACGGCTTTTTCGAGCCTTCTGCTTGAGAGAAAGCGGCTCAGAGGACTGACACCCCACCCGGAGACCTCCCTCCGCTGCTCCCCTCAGCACTGATGGCTAGACAAGAAAAACATCCAGAGTAGGGGAGGAAGGGGGAAGGGGGGGGGGGGATGCTCACGCTGGATGTCGATGGTGACGCTGGTCTCCTTGCCGTTGGGGACCGCCTTGTTGGAGGCCTTGCAGATGATCTGCTGGCCCGTCTCGATGTTGGAAGGCAGCAGGTACAGCGTGCTGACGGTGCTCTCTCGCCTGCCGTCCCGCAGCAGCGTCTGCAAAGAGCAAAGCGGTGAGCGCTGGGTGAGAGGAGTCGTTTCATTGGGTGATGGAGCGAACGCGGCCGCGTCCTCGGGAGTTTGGGTTAAACGTGCGAAGTGATGTACAAAACAATACAGACAAGGAGTGAGACAGCTACAGGAGGTGTAAAAGTGGAGAAAACAGCAGCAAATTCACGAATACACCTGTTGTCCCTCGGGGGGGGGGGGGGGGGGGGGAACCAAAGGAAAACCTTCAACACTCGAGCTTTTACCGCAAAAAGCTGATTGATATGAAAAAAATAGTTTTGTGTGTGTGGAGAGCTGCGCTCTGGTGCCTGGCTTGTCATACTCCACAAAGGAAATCAATCTTCTTTTCAGCGCTCATCCTCTGAGCCCTACCACGTGGAAGCCATCTGGAATCGGTTGGTAGCTCCCAACCCCCCCCCCCCCAAAAAAAAAGGCTCTGGGGAAGGCGCTGGGAGTCAATGTTAACCAGCGCGGGGAAGAAACAAAGTCGCTGACTAGAACAACCGGCGTGGGCGACGGGCGGGGGAGGGGGGCGCAGGGGGGGGGTCGACCACGTCGCCTGCATGCGTTTCGCTGCCGTCTCCTTGGAGGAGATCCGCTGTTTCTTTGGGAGAGAGAAGAACGCTACGTTGCTACAGTGAAGTGCATTGAATGTTTTCTCGAAATAGAAGCAGAAGGGCTTTGTTGACCAGGGGGGGGGGTTGGGGGGGGGGCTCACAGGACTCGCTTTACTGCACCGCTTCCCGTATATTTGCTTCACAAATGTATGGCTCGCCTCTCGGATAACTTTCACTTTCAGGGAAAATACTCAAAACACAATTTTTAACACAAATGCCGGACCAGTAATCCAAATATATTCTAAAGTCAAACGTCATTGGACTTTAGAAATACTTCTCTAACCACTTGAAAGTTTAAGCACCTAAAGTTACCTCTCATGTCACATTCAAAAGGCTCACGTGAGATGTTATTAACCACTGCGTGAGTGTGTGAGGAGATTCCAGGTGCCATCCATGTTCCTGTGAAGTCCATTGGAAACCGAGGAGCCATGTGATAAAATTCATTATTGTGCGCGAGTCACTCCGAAAGCAGAACACATTAGCTGTCAGGCGCGGGACGTGTCCGTGTAATATCCTTTCTGACACCGTCAGGATTGTTTCCTTCGTCGCTCCGGACTTCTGTCAGAAGTCATTAATCTTAGAGAAGGGGGGGGGGGGGTTGGCTGGCTGCTGCATAGGAATCACAACCGCGCCACATTACAAATTGATACATTTTCGTATCGCCGCATGGGAGCCTGACGGGGGAAGAATCCTCTTAAGAGAGGAAAGAACACTTATCCGAGCAAAAGAGAGACACAACGCACTCATCGGGTTCACCTTGGTCACAACGATGGGCGCGTCGGGGGGTGTCGCACCGATTGGTCTCCGTGGGCTTTTGTTTTGATTGTCGCTAGCTAAGCGAGCTCTGCTTAAACTGGAAAGCTCGAGCCCGGTGTAACAGGAGGGCGACCCGTCGGTGGGAGACCAGACAGTGGCTCCACAAAGCCTTTCCATCTGGATTATCTGCTAATTATAAATACGCATTATCTGCTGAATGCAGCTCGCCGTGTTGCCGGCCAAGATAATTCACCGTTGGGCTGAAACGGGCACCGTGTGAACCCTTGACCTTTATTCCACTCACCTATTGGAACACTGCTGCTGATATATTTCAAATTAAAGAATGATTGAAGAATGAGTCTTTCAATGGGCCGGCATTTCACTGGGATGAAACCTGCTACTTTTCAGAAAACAAATGCAGAAATAAATGTATCCAAAATCACATTGTGATTGTAATTTAGATATTTTTTACACAGTGAATGATGAATTCAGAGCGATGTTTTGTATTGAAACCTCCCACTGGTGGGGTTGTGCTGAATTTCCCAAGCAAGCAAAGGCTAATAATTCATATATAATTAATATTCTGCTCACCCATCCAATACGCCTTTCATTTTATATCAAATGCTTCTTTGGGTTGTATAAGATGAGCCGTTTTAAATTCTGGTCAGGGTTGTTTCACTAAAACATTTGCTAAATTTGCCTTCTACGATAAGTTAATGCTGAAGTAAAAATATGGCTTTTTTTAAAACTTTGGTGAGGTTTAAATGTTTGCTTTTGTTTAACGTAACCCACCTCAAAAGATCCTTTCAAAGGTTATTAAAAGCAGATGAAAGTCACCTATGTGATCTCATGCATGTTTCAATCCTGAATGGACAGGGTCAATCAGGTGACCAAAATTATTTGAGACATTTTAAAACCTTTCGGAATTTTATCAGAAAACGCCAGTTCATGAAAAATATTTGATTCCTCCCAAAACTGAGAAACCTCCCATTCTCCTCCTCACCTTTCAATTTGCCCATTTGAAAAGTGCTAAAAATGTAGCTGATTTGGGGGGGGGGGCGCCGGGAATCCATTGGGTTATTTTTAATTTTAGAATCTATTTTGCCATTTCGGTGCAGAAGCATCTCAGAGCAAGTGTGCACACGTCCAAATCCCAGATAAGAGCCGCGGGCTGCAGGGAGCGAGCCGTCCTTTTCCCGCGTTGCCACCGAGCGGCTCCACTGGAGCAGATGGGAGACGAGTGTTTGAGGCAAGGGAGGACATTACTCACTCATTTCCTCTCCCCAATGTTGCTATTTTAACCAGTCGCCACAGAGTAATAATAATGCATAATATGATGAAGCTCTGCCTTTTGATGGCTACCCTCACTAATGATACAGTGACTCTTAGATAGCAAAGCCGACGTACATTTTTTGCTAAGCGATGGCCTGGATCATACAGTGTGTTAAACCACTGGTCCAGTAAATAGTTTCCTAAGAGGTCATAGAGACGCCGTGGCGGGAAATGATCTTTGGGTCAGAACTATCATTAGAAATGACACCATCAGGGGAAGCCATTTTTATGTGAATCCTGCACCACATCTGCTCTCATTAGTCCCCCTGATCTTTGGGATATGAGAAGACCATCAGAGCAGATGATTATGCTTACAAAATGTTCCTCTACTGCTGTTTGGACCCCCCCCCCCCCTCCCCCCCAAAAAACCCCAAGTCATCTTCTTTTAATCAAATCCATTGCTTTTTAATAGCAGGCAATTGAGATAAGGGAGGGAGGAGGGACACGCTTGGGTTTGAGAAGACATGTGATCACCGGCACAGAACGTCCTCACATCTGCCTTCCCTCAGAGAGGAAGTGAAGACAGGAAGCGGCGTTCTCCGCCCCGCCATTAGGCGAGCGGCACCTAAAAAAAACCCCAAAAATCGCTTCATTCAAATCGGTCTGGTGCCGTGCCCCGGTCCAATCAATGACGTTTATCTGCTCTTTGGAAGAAGCCGATAATAGGATGAGGCAGCGCGGCAACCGAGGGGAGGAGGGGTGGCGGGGTGGGGGGGGGGGGTGGGGGGGGAGGTGTTAGTGCTCCAAAGTGCCTGATCTCTTTAGGAGTAGAAATAGAACATGACATGCGTGGCGTGCATGATTAGCCTGGAGGTTGAACGCCAGTCAAGAGTCCCCGGGGTCACGAGGGGTCACCCCCACCAGGCCCCGGCGTGGAAAAAAATGCGGGAGACGTGATCCGCCAGTGGGAATCAGACTCCTCGTGGAAAGGGACCGTGGTGGATTTCATAACAGGTGGGCAACATGAAGAGAGAGACAAATGCCACTGGAGACGAGGATCAAAACACCCCCCAGAGAAACGTGCCGTCGCTGATAGTCCCCCGATCTCGCCATCTGCTTGTCTGAGTTGATTTGTTTACCGGGGGGGGGGGAGGGTACTTTTTTTTTTTTTTCTTCCCCACAACCTGGATTTCCAAGGGATTTCATTTCAAAGAGCAGTTTGGATGCCGAGGCGGACGCCCGCCCATGACTCAGGCCGCTCTGACACATCTGACGAGTCGTTAAGCACTTATTTACGGCAAAAAAAAAACAACCTAGACTAACAAGTGTCATCACTCATCTCGGAATGCTTCAATAAAAACACACAGCCCCCAGCCCCCCCAGATTACACCCCCACCCTGTCATCCCGGGCCGGTACTCGACCCTGACACACACCTCCATGCTCACCTTGGAGTACATGGCCCCATTCAGCACCTCTCCGTTGCGGATCCAGAGGATGGAGGCTGCCGGCTTGGCGTTGTCGGCGTGGCAGGTCAGGTTAAGTGGGTCGCCCGCCCTGAGGCTCACCACCGGCCCTCCACCGATGACGGGGTCCTCTGGCGGAACTAGCCACACGGAAGCGGGGGGGGGGGGGGGAAGAGAAGAGAAGAGAGGGCGTCACTGTGCGTTACGCGGTTGGCATGGAACGCAATATTCATGCGTCGCCCTGTATCCGTATATGTAGTGTGTGTGTGTGTATTTTGCTGAGTGCGTAATGGCGGCTTTTAATGACTTCACGATGCAGTTATCAGATATATTGATTGTCCTCGCTGAGACGCCGGAAGCTTGAACCGCATTAGACAAGAACAAATGGCACCTGCAAGGATTTCCCTGCATGGCAGCTAAGCTCATTACACAGTCCATTCCAACTCAACGAGGGTTGACAAGATGCAACAATTTGCTTTTCTTTTATAAAGATCATTTTTCTTGAGACGATAAAAAAAAAAAAGCCCACATGTGCGGTTGCTTTTTTCAGGGAGTAATGACTTCACAGTGAGGAACTGATTACCCTGTACTTACTTAGAAACTTAAGTAGATGGTGCGGTTTGAGGCGCACACATCTTTGCACACGGCACAGCAGGACTCTCTAAATAACAATCGACTCTGCCGTCAATCAGCAGCCATTCCGCCACCGCACATATAACTCAGCATTACAAGTTATTGCATCTATGCATGATCGTCTATAAGGAGGCATGCGCCCGCACCATTGCTTCACAACAGCTTCATGTGCCTCCTCAAAACCACTGATCAAAGTCATCGCCCCGTTTTACCCATCAGCTGATCCGCTTCTTCTTTTTTTTTTTTTCTTCTTCTTCTTCTTCTTCTTCATTTTCCATGACTGAAACTGCAGTGAATTATTGATTGACCTGAGTGCTCATTACAATGCAGATCTGGGACGAGACGAAATCAAAGGCTGCAGGCAGCTGCCATATTCCACTGCAGAAGCCTCATGATTGGAAGGAAGGTTATAATGGGCTGGATTTACTCTGTCAAACAGCACTGAGACGAATGCAAAGAGAGAAGATGTAATTGGGATGCCGTTGATGATAATAAGTATGAAAGGGCTCTTTCATGATAGATAGAAATGAGAGCATGGTGTCACACCATCCATGTTGCTCTTTATTCATGTGAATTGCTGACAGGAAATCTTGTTAATACTTTATATTTGTCAGTTTTTGTTTGGATTGGCTTGAAACCTCTAGTCTGATCTCAGAGTTAGGAAGCCGCACTTACTTTAAAGCTTGAATCCTTGAGAGTTATTGATGCTATTTATGGTTGCCATTTTTCAGAAATATTCATTCTATTAATTTACGTTTGTTTACCTTTCGTTATCTCGCCTTTTTCTGACCCAGCAGCTGCTCACGGAGTGTTTGCTGTAGTATTAAACGTCTCGTCATGTCGCTACGGTGTCCACTGGTGTCCCAAAATCCACCGTGACTGAAATCCTTAAGGATTGCAACTATTATTGCACAAATGTTCACATCGGCTTGTCATTAAGGGGTGATGACCAGTTGAGAACCACTGATCTACTGTAACGACTAGAGAGCTTCGTCACAGATGAACTCGTCTTCAGCCCTCAGATGCTGTGATAAATGGGTGTACGGGGGTGGCATTTTGCTCTTATATATATAAAAAAAAAGGACCAATGGGAAACATTTGTATGTACAAGACATTTCCAAAGAGCACGGACTAAATTAGACCAATGTGGGGGCAGTGATGTCTTGACAAATGAATACCTCTAACCAACTGGAACAGTGAACCTGCAATTAAAAATAAGATTCCCACTCACTGTTGGGCCTATTGTGCATTTTAGTCTGCAACGCAGTGTTGATTCTGGCGGGCTCCCTTTCATCTGGTTTCTCATTAAAGAGGTGGAAGAATCTTAGGTCGGCGCTCGCCGATCAGACAACACAGAAAACGGTCACCTTCGGAGCCCGCAATAGGAAGCGAGGGTCAAGGAGACGGCGCGGGTGCATCACTGCGTTTACACTGCAGCCACAATGAAAGCGTTGCGAGCACGCAACGTTCGATTGGACGGGAAAAACATTTGAGCAATCGGGGGGGGGGGGGGACAAGCGCAGCGACAAAGACGTCGTGCGTTACCGGCGCACATGACTGAAGCGTTGAGTAAATGTCAAGGGTATGAGGCGAGATTAGAAAGGATGGTCTGACACCACTTTGATTGATGGGACTTCATCTTGTTGCTCACATGCGAAGCCAAAGCGGGAAGTGCCTTAAAGAAGGTTGTTTAGAAGTCACTTCAAGTGCTATGGTGGTTCTGGCTTGATTTAATCCCTCGGTAAACATGGTGAACATGTTTTTATGGTCTCCATTTCCAGTTTTATATTCTTTAATACAGTGTGCAATTCATAAATTATAGTCCAATTTAGTGTAAAAATCGAATGCGTGTTCTTCACATTTTGCTTTTAGATCTTGAACTCTTTCCCCACTGTGTTGTCTGGTCTCCTTTCCACCTGTACGCACATTATCACACACCTGTGTCTATAAACAGTTGCTCCATCCCCAAGGCGACACCGCCAATGAATGGGAATAGAAGGTTACACCCTCGCAGGCTGCTTCAGTGAGTCACTATGTGACCTTTATGGCCTCAATTGTGTACTAGTATCCACCTCCCATTGAGGGATGTCAGAGCGCAGTTTATGATGCGCGGCGGAGCTACACGACGGAGGGGTCACGGGGAGACCGAACTGAGCGCTGTGGCTCCTCCGGGTCGTGTCCCCTCGGAGGGGGGGGGGGGGGGGGGAGCTACCTGCCTGCAATACACCTCGAGGGCGAAAGACGGACATGACTGGCCGCCTCCATCCAGCACTTTTACCTTTTGTATCTCTGTCCTCGGTTGTGTTTGTGCTCCTTTGGCATCTTTTTTGAAATCGCTATCGTGAAAAAAAGAAAAAAAAAGAAAAAGCCTCTCACAAAGGCAAAGAGGTAGTGAGACATGATCACATAATACTCGGATGAAAGAGGGTGCTTTTTGTGCTCTTGTTCTTGGCAGGTTAAAGCTTTTATATCTACTGAAGAAAGAGGACGGTTTGACCAATAACCCGACACCCATTTAATACAAATTTCTACCAGGATATTTTGCTCTTTTTTTTTCTCCATCTGAGATCTTCCACTGATTCTGCCTTATGGCTCCGGGGTCTGACAGCTATGTAAAGGCCAAGGCCTGAACTTGAATCAGCCATCATCATTACTGGGCTGTTTGCAAACTCGGCAGTCCCTAATGGTTCTAAATTAGCTCTTTACTGCAGTCATTCCATGGACTTGGCATAAGTAGTGTGGTCAGTGGTACAGATTGATCGCTCCTCTTTAATTACATGGCTGACTCACTGCAGAGCCTGCTCCACTCGCTGCTTTCTTCTCAGGGATAATATTGTAATCTCTTTCAACACTTTCCCAAATTTGCATTCTCCATGCACAGACAACCGGCGTTTCAGTGATTTCATTCAAATCAAAGACGCTTTCACGATTGTGTTTGTGTTTTCTTTCTGCATGTCGGTTTTAACCAACAACCTTAAATGTTTGGCCTCCGCTAAAGACTCTAAAAGACAGCCAGAAGAAACACATTTCATTACTTTGAGTTTTTTTGGAAGTAGTTTGGACTCATGAGCTCTAATTTATTTATTTGAGGGAGAAATCCAAATAGTATTCATGAACTCGTGCCCATTCTTGTGTTCAGTAATTCCAATATTTTGTTTTAAGTTTCATGGGGGTTGGTTTATACTTGACACCTTGACATCTCTGACAAACACCTGACCATCAACCCCTCCTTGGCCACTCAAAAGGACATAGTGATGTCACAGAACATGGACTTCAGAGGGATAAATATGCACAATCAAAGACATCCAGAAATGAGACCGATTTGATGTGGAATGAACTCCACACCTCCAGGAACCGGCCTGAATAAACCCCGGGGGTCGTTCCCCAGATGCCAAACACACAATTCCCCCTGAACATCAAACCTGACTTCAGGGAAGGCTTAGCTAGAGAAGCCTTCTTCAGACCAGCAAGCTGCTCCCGGTGGACCTGCCGGGCTTTACCGAGCCAAACCAATATTGTGGGAACTCCTCGAAAAGCAGCCGACGGGGATCCTGCCGTCGCCCCGGGTCGCCGGCGGGGGAGGGGGGGGGGGGGGGGGGGAGAAGAAGCAATTTGGAGGAGGATGAATGAGTGAGGGGGGGGGGGCTGGATGGTGGAGGGGAGACGAGGCTGCCAACGCGGAGCCGGCGTACAGCGCTGCGCTTCGGCAGACGTGTCCCGAAACAACAAGGAGCTCCCTGACTCGCCTGTCTATTTTCGCGGGAGAGAAAAAAAAGGGACGCTCGCACGGGCCGCCTGTCACCCCACGTCGGTTTGTGACAGACAGACAAAAGAAGGCAAAAAGGGGGGAGAGGAGGAATACGCAGCGCAGGTGGATGCATGCAGCAAACACGAGTGGCTCGCTGGCCCAAATCACTGGCCCTTTGCAAATCCTGTCAATGTACATCTGTTTGAATGCCAGGGTGTCACACACACACACACACACACACACACACACACACACACACACACGCAAGAGAAGAGAAAGATGGTGAGACAATGAATGACAAATAAATGTGAGAGAAACACACAAAACCACTTTACTGAAACAAACAGGCTCACAGATGGGAATCACACGAAATGTCAATTACTGTAGAAAAAAAAAAAAAATGTTTTCACCTTCTAAAAAAAAAAGAAGAAACTTATTTCCTGCAAAGTCTGTGCTACCACATCAAAAAAAACCACAAACAAACTGGGAGGGCTAATACGGGAGAAGAAAGTGGAAGCGAGATAGAAGATTTAAAGGCAGTGGTACACAGAAACCCCATTAAATAATATAATAAAGTATGTCAAATCACGTATGTGAAATAAATCCGACAGCGAAAAAATCAAATTGAAACACCGCATGGATCCAATCAGAAAGGTGCACAGCCGAAAAGCCGCTCTCCGCGCATCGGAAGGTTCCAGACGTTGCTGCTCAACAACCGGCCGTGTCGCACTACGCGACTATGTGTGTGTGTGTGTGTGTGTGTGTGTCTGTGTGCGTGAGATAGATAAAATGACTAAAGGGGCCTTTTTACATTTATTAGACCCCGTGGCTCCAGACTTTTCATCACACCAGTCATTAGTTCGCTAACAACACTAACAGTTGCTATCACTATGCAATGTGAATTCCAATCAGCGAAGCACCTGTACGCAGTCGGTGTTTTGCAGAGCACAGACGTGTTCGTGTCATTTCTCCTGCTGTTGGAACTCTGAGAAGATATAACTTTACGCGTACTCTCTCTTTCCTCCATAAGAGCCCACCTGTTCACAGCCTCCCCGCTATCATAGATGCAGTCATCATTACATATCGTCTTTCCGACTAAAAGGCAGTAATTCACAGTAATCTGCAGTCATATTTTTCTGCAGAATGACAGTTAAGGAAACCTTATCTCTGACTTATAATCAGACTCGGATGCTTGGCCAGACCTAAATTCACTTTTGTATCAGACAAAATTGGTTACTTGCACAGGACGCTCCCGCTTTAATGTTTTTTCTGTCTCTCCGAATTTGTATTACACACAATTCCCTCAAAACCACTCAGTGGGAATACGACTATGACCTTAAAGGACGAGATGAAGAGAAGACAAATACATGATGACTATTCCAAGTTATTATCACATTACATAAAAGACACCAGAGCAGTGGAACGGTGGAGCACAGAATCAGCACCACGGACAGCGCTTTCGGACGTTAGCCGACAACTTCTAATTTGTTCAAAAATGTTTCCCCTTAAGTGCACACGCCACATCTCAAGGATGCCCGTGTGATCCTTGAGGAATAATGAATTCAAGACTTATCCAAATAAAGGGCTCATTCAGCTTTGGCAAATGGAAACAACAATAACAAAAGACACCCTTGGGCCTCTGTGTGCGTGGAATGTGCTGCTGAATTGTGCGTCGAGAAACATCGACAATGCGGGAAAGTGAAAAGAAAAAATCTCGCACACAATAGCTCAGTCAAATGGAATGTCGTGAATACAGTTTGTCACAACACAAAGTGTGCTAATGAATGGAACACATTTTGAGAGATGTTTGCGGAAGGCCTTTCAGATTTCATCCCTCGTAACGACGACAAGCCGGTGATTATCATAATGAGCCCGATATGGTTTCACACGCAAAGATAACTAAATAGCCTGCAGGAAAGTCTGTCATCTCACAGCCGCAATAAGAAGGAAAAATATCTTACTCCCCGCTCACATAACAATACACATGACTACATCCCATGTGCGCTGATATGTACTATTACTATATAGAAATATTCACATTTGACTAAATCCTATTGTTGTTAGCTGATCAAGACACATTTTTCCAGGGTGCGTTCAAAATGAATAATGATATGTCATATTCAGAAGTGGCGCCGTGAGTTTCTTGAGGTAGTAATAACGCCACGGATGGGAAGATAAAGTCTACATGTTCTACTCTCCTGACCTAGAAGACGAATGTTGTTGCAGAATTAGCTTGTGTCCATAATAAAGTAATGAAGAAATCCCCCAAAAGAAACTGGAGATTTGAACAACTGTAAATATGCCTTGCAAACTGGTGTAAGACACTAGTTTGACTTGATATACACAATAAAATCAATTAAACCATACTTGTAATTTATTTCACAAAAAGATGAATAGTTCATACAAAGGCTTGATTTTAAATGTTCCATCATATTTCGAAATATATTAAATAATGACTCCTCGCAGTAAGCAATTTAAAAAATGTTCATACACCGACCTTACACGAAGGGCCTGTGCACATTAATACTTTTGACCTGATTCTCAAAATGAGGATAATTCGGCGATCACAAACACCCACGTCTCTGCATTAACGAGGGACGATTTGGTGAGTCATGCAGAAAAGAAAAAAAAGGCGAATGAGTGACGGGGAAGGGAGTGACAAGCGAAACAAACACATCTTAAGACTGGAAACTGGTGCGCTAAAATGTCAGCGATGACTCAATAAACGGAGGCGCCGCACTCCACTGACGTTGTGACACATTTTTCCACCCCTCCGGTTTACAGAAGAAGAAGAAGAAGAAAAAAAAAAAAAGCCAGACCTTGATCAAAACGGTGGCGATCTCCTTTCCCTCCGTTCCACCGGTCCCCGACCCGAGGTGCGGCGATTAAGAGGTCTGCAGCGGCGCCGACGTGCTGCCGGGGATATAATTAGCCTCGCGGGGTCTTTTTGGACCTGAAGCCCCCCCCCCGAATTCCCCTTCGTTCATGACTAATTCACGAGAACCTTGGCTCTCTCCGGCAGGGCCGATGCGAACGCTAAGGCGAAAAAAGGTGAAGTTCACCACTCGTTTCGCGCCCTGAGTCCTTTTTTAACGAAGGAACTTCGGGGGGGGGGGGGGGGGGGGGTCAGGTATTGGTTGAAATGAAAAGCCAAGCGTTTGCCTTTTATCGCACTCCCTGTTGTCGGCCGAGGTCGCTCGCCGCTTCGTCTTGGGGGGGGCGCGACGCCGCTCTTCGGCCTCTCAAGGACGAAATCAGCGAATCAGTGAAAAGGAGAAGCAGAGTATGTGTTCTTTGGCAGTGATGAAGGGGTCTCCCTCTACGCGCCAGTAAATATTTATGTTGTGTTATTTCCGAGGCCTATCAAAGTCGAGAGGAGAGAAGTTCCTCCGCTGTGGAGCCACGCAGGAGTTTGGGCTGCTATTGAGTTATGAAAGATCGAGGGGAGAGTTTTTAGATTTATTCTGCTGTCAGCTCCAAAGAAGGCAGTCAGAGTGTGTGTGTGTGTGTGTGTAAGAAGATTGTGTGTTTTCCAATGTAGTTGTGTTTGTGTGCACACGTAGGTGCGGGGGGGCCGTAGCTGTCTTTCAAGTCGATAGACACACTCTGTCACCGCTGGAAAGTAATTGACAGCATGGAGTTTGCAGTGACACAGGCCTTGCATATATTTCCTCCATTTCCTTGTGTGTGAGTGTGTGTGTGTGTGTGTGTGCAGTTCTCCTTGGCAGTGCATTCAGGAGTCAGCTAGCTCAGCAGGGGATTAAACAAACCCCTTCTATTCAGGGCTCGTGGGGTTTGGGGGGGGGGGGGGTGATAAACTGTCTCACCCTCCATCAGCCAAATAGGTTAAAAAAAAAAGGCATTCGCATCCTTATTGCTGATTGGTTATTTAAATAGAGTAGAGCTGCACTTCCTGCTGCTGCACGTCGCTTGCGTTCCCAAAAGTGGAACATTTGCAAACAATTTGTTTGTGTGTTTTAATTACCGTGAGTAGTCAGCATCGGGCTCGCCAAGAAGCACGGAGGCACATTGTCAGGGGGATTAAAGAAAAGACTGCATTTTCGGAATCTGCCGTGCACGGCAGTTGTTGCTCAACAACGGAGATACATAGAATTAAACAAGTTACATAAAACTCCAAAGGACACTAGAGACATTTGAAATAAATGTGGCATAAAATGGACTAAACTGGGTTTGGTTTAACGGCCGAATTGATAAAAAAAAAAACCTTGCAAAAACACAGAAGTAAACCAAAAGAGGAACTATTCTGTCTTTGAAATGGCAAAGTTTCTGCAAAGCATGCAGCAAAAGTTTGTAATGCATTGAAGGACAGCGGTGGAAGGAAAGAAGTATCCATCATTATTCCCTCATATCCATTTTTTAGGGGGCCTGGCATGCAGAGCAACGTTATGCTGCAATTTGTCTTCTCCTCTCTTTCTCCTGCTGCTCCCCTGCAAATCGTTAGTTTCACTTTTCATTAGGCCGGATCGATAAGGCGGATCAGCCGCCTGCGGCGAGAATACAGCGCGGCAGACGCTCCTCTCTCTCTCTCTCTCTCTCTCCTCTCTCTCTCTCTCTCTCCCTCCCTCCCTCCCTCCATCTCTCCCTCCAAACTTTCGTCTTCTCGCCTCTCCTTCCCCTCTCGTCCCGGTCGGTCTGAGCGGGCCCCAGAAAGGAGGCGATCGCCACCCATAGCCGTGGTTATAGTAGAAAATGGAGGCTGTCCTTTTCCTATTGAGCGTCTTCCAAATGGGAAACTGGTTTCATTTCTAACTGATGGTTCAGTGTAAATATTTTATTATCCTGCTGATTTTTGATGGTGTTTTTTTTAGTCAAACCACAGGTGAACCCTTTGTTTAAGCGTCTACCTGTGTATTCATAGTGTGTGTGTTTGTGTGTAATTGGCAGAGTGAACGAGGACATCCAAGTGTGCGCTTTGACTGTTGTGAAGTGCCACTTTGCATCGGGGGCCCCTGGAGCTCTGGTTTCGCTCCTGCCCAGTATTTATAGCACGCCGCGTACCAGGCTGAAGCCCCTCGAATCCTCAGGAGCACTCTGCAACTAACATGCAACACCTAAAAAACTGACGAGACAGACTCTGTGTGTGCGTGTGTGTGTGCGTTCTCACCCAGCACAGTGAGGCGGGCGGGACGGGACCTCATGGCGGCCTGGACGGCCTGGCACTCAAACACCGAGTCGTCCATCAGCTCCACCCGCTGGATGCGCAGGTGATGCTCCCCTGAACCGTGGTCGCCGATCACCGTGTACCGAGGGTAGCCTGCGGGGGGGGGGGGGGGGAACCGACACAATCGCAAAATGAAGGACCATTTGCATATTTTGAAGCTTTGCACAGTACAACAGAAGAATTTTACGGCTTCCTTGACAGACGAGTAAAGTCCTCGACTGTTCATTTTGCTAATTTCCTCCCGACGCTTTCTCATACAACGAGAATAAAACGTGAATACTATAAAACGTGTTTTTACAGCCCTCCGGGTAATGTTAATGACCTGCCGCGGAGGTTGGTGCAGCCGTAAACAGGAACAGCTCCGGTTGGAGGCGTTTCAGCTTTGCTCTGAGAAATGATTTATAGTTTAATAATGCCGGCGAGCAGAGCAATGTCCAGGAGACCTGTGAGAAGTGAGAAATCCCACTAACCATCATCGAAATATGGTTTGGTTCTCTCGGCTTTTACAACCGCTGGTCTCTGAAGATCCGTGTTCCTTTTCCCTCAGTCCATCTTGCTAACTATTGGTGATTCAGCGGGTTGAATGAAATGAGAACGTGGGTTCATAAAAAAAAGAAAAGAAAAAAAAAGAATGCACTCCGTAGTATGGATATTCCAGCTGAGAATAGATTATGTCTTTCAGTAAGTGATCAACCATGGAACTGGTTGGATGGCATCACAGAATGGTACCGTGCGCTGTGTAAAAAGTCATTTCACACTTTACTTTGGGCCATTGTCCCTCGCTCTCCAGTCTGTGTCAGTCCGACTGTCAGGTCATTGCCGACAAATGTTGGGGAGGAAGATATTGATTTCCCAGTAACAGCTATGACTCATGTTCACTCCAGAGATCCCCAAACACTCCGGTCTCTCACTGTAAAGGTTTTATAGGCTGGTAATACGTTATAGTGCCCAAACGGAACAGACCGGGCCAGCTTTTAAATCCTGGAATTTGTCTACTGCAAAAAAAAACCCATCATATGCTCCAAGTCCAATTACTGATTATTGCTTCATTGAATCCAGTTGCCTGTAATAGAGCGTGAAGTGGGCCTCATTTTCTGCTGCCGGGGTGAGTTACAGCCGATTAAGGCGCTCTACATTTCATCCTCCCACGTGTAGCCTTTAATCTTACAGGGGTCCACAGAGTGGGAGGACAAAGGACACGAAGGACTCCTCAGCACAAACATCAAAGCCGGCCAGAAAACAAACAGTGGATTCCCAAACTAGTGGCAATTCAACTACCGGAGGACTTTTTTGAATTTTGAACACTTCAATGAGTGGCGGCGGGGCTTCGGCAACAAATTCACAGAATCCTGCTCACATCTAAAATATTCTACTAATGGTATTAATAACCATTGGCTAAAAATGGCCTTTTTCATGCTCGGGATAATGCCTAAAATAGAGGACGCGTGGTAATGTGCCCAAGGTCACCCCGGAGAGCCATTTCGCTCCCATTTCCTGTTGATTGAGGAGATTGAGAGGAGTAACCGCGCGTTGACCTTGAGTTGACACCTTTGGGCCTAACCCCCCCCCCCAGAAACAGAACTCACTTTTTTGTTTTGTAATCGGTCGCAGTATCAGCCATGTAAACGCGCTTTGCACAAACAGATGATCCGGCCAATTAGCTCATCTGTGCCTCTGGCAAACTAAGAGTAATGACGCCAGTGTGTGGGGCTGCGGCTCCGTTCCAGGCTCATCGCTGTGCATTAGCCGGATCCAAAAAAGAAAAGCAATTTGCCTTCCCGTCGGATAGCAGCGGTAACGATTCCATAATCACATTTTCGAACAGCAAAGGTATCGTGATGCGTTTCCGTCATCTTCCGCGCGAGCGCCTCGATCACAGGGACTTCACTTGCACGCGCGCGCACACACACGCGAAGACCGATCGCCTCTGCACACACGTGCGCACGTGTGTGTGCACGTGTGTGCACACGTTTACCGACAAAGAGCCATCGATCTCAGGTCTCAGCGAGTTTCAAAGACACAATGTGTTACCCCAAAGCAAACAATGTAAAATAGGCCCATTAAGGAGTAATGAATCCATCAGAAGGAAATGGATTTGTCTCGAGGCTGGATCGATGGTGAGCGCGCACGTGAGCGCGCAGACTTTGGTAGGCGTCGCCTGGCGATTTACAGCATCTTTCCCACAGCGTGAGCCGCAACGGGGGGGGGGGGGGGGGGGGCGGGGTGGGAGCAGGTGACCGGTGTGTTCGAGGGAGCGAGCGCATTCCTCCTCGTCAGTCCCAGGCGCGCGTGGTGATGCTCACAAACGCTTCCTCCTCACCTCCCCCCACCCCCCCACCCCTCCGACAGGAATTCACTCACAGCTGCTCTGTCTGTTCCTCACCCTTCGCCGCGCGTATCCACGACATTGATCGCCGAGCTCCGAGTGACTTTTCTTTTAAAAAGGCGCGTGTCACCAGAGGGGATGAATTGGGAAAAATTTCGGCGACTGATAGGAATCACGGTGCTTTTGTGCTAAAATGCTCCTTTGGGTTTTTAATCACTGCTCCTGTGAATGGAGACGGGTCCCAGGCGGAGCGGCGACGTCGCACTTTTCACGTGCGCAGCTGCCACTTTTCCTTTTTTTTTTTTTTTTTGGTTCTGTGTACGTCTCGCGCTGGATGTACCGCCACTCCTCCCGGCGCCGCCTGCATTGCTTGCTTGTGTGGGGGGGGGGTAAAAAAAGAACAGCTGTAGAGCTTTTTCTTTTGGAGAAAGTGGCGTTCATCTCAATTCAAAGGCACTCGGCCCTCTTGTTCGTGTCGTACTGCTGATTTTAGGAGGTCGGTGCAGGTACTCCTCCTCATGCACCTCCTGGTGCATCTTTTTAACGATTTCAAAAGAGAAAAGGTCCCTCCGACCCTGATCATTCAGCCAAATGAGAGGGAGAAAATGGTTCTGGAGAAGGACTCCTGTCTTTTGACAGATGAACTAAAATCAACAAGATTCCAAGAGGATAAAACAACTCTGCATCTCTGCTTTCCGCCGCGACCCAAAGTCAAGACTGTGCTTCCTCGCTCTCTCATCGCACCAAATCGTCTCCCTGTCTGCCTCTTTTTCTTTTCGTAAAGAGACTCTAAGAGTAGGGGGGGGGGAACCGTTGTTTACTGCAATCTCTCAGTCCCCCCCCCTGGGGCCCGGGTGAGAACCTGGAGAGGGAATCGGAGGGCTTTACTGCGGCTCTGTCGGCCTGCTGCTGCTTTAATTACTGACCGCCTCGGCACCAGGGAAGGCCCACGATTATTAAAGGTCACGGGGAAGAGGAAATCCCAATCTCACGTGGAATAATGATTCAATCGTTCCCCATCTAAAAGGCGGTTGGATATGCTGTGGAGGCAAATTGCAATTACTCTTGGAGGTCAAACAGAGGTTGTATGGAAGGGTAAATTAGAAAATGATGACTTCTTAGAATAGTGCTTTACTGTGAAGAGTGAGATGTACTGTTCCAAACATATCTCCAATGCTTTCATGGATTTTTTCCATTCGAATGCTCTGTGCTTTAGATGTTTATTTTGAGTGATGCGCTTCCTTTAAATTCACCACCGTCATGAATATACATAAAGTCTCAATTGGTGGAACAACAGGCTACTGAAATACAGTGCAGGAGTCCCTTTTACTTCAAATTAAACAATTACGGTAATTATACATGAGGTGAAGTGTAATTAGAGGATGCCAGCTACTCTTCAAAAAGCCATTTAGCAGCTTGAAGCACCGGAGAAAGACCAGAGCCACTATCGATTGCACATTTCATTTGGATTTCTGTGCTTTCGCTGCCAAAAATCCCTGAATACAGAAGCTGCAGGTTTGCATCCAACACACAGCTGGAAGAAAAAAAAAAAAACTTTTTGTAGATTCATTTTTAAACATGTTAATTACCGATGTTTCTCATAAACAATTATGAGAGTTCCTGTCTGTGTAGAAAAACAGTACATTTGGCAGAGGGTGGGCTTCAGATAACAGAAAGTGCCCATTGGAACATGGCGGCCATTGTAGGGAGTGTATTTAAAGGAGGAAGCTGCAGGTGATGGAGGAATGCAGGGTGACACGCCGAATGGGACAAACGCCGCTGCTTACCAGCCAGGTCTCTGCCAACTCCCAGCGCCAGTCCATCTTTGATCCACAGGACAACGCCATGGTAACCGGGGATGCTGCATGGTAACGTCACAGGCTGGCCCGCCACCACGACCAGGTCCTGTGGCTGCTGGGAAAACATGGCCGCCGCCCCTTTTGTAGCGAAAAAGAAGAAAGGGGGAAGGTTAGGTCAGACGATTTCAAATCTCAACATAATGTCAAGGAGGAGGAGGGGGGGGGGGGGGGGGGGGGGCTAGGAAATTCAAGATCAAAGAGGGGAACGAGCGTGGCTTTACAAACACCCGGCTTTCATCTTCCCAAGTGCCGAATGAAGGGGGACGTTAAGGGAAGAGCGCCATATGCCCATTTCCACCAATTCCCCTCAAAGCTCTTGTCAAACTCTCATGAAAGAACCCTTAAAGGGCGGCTCACAGACATTCTTTTACTATTCATGATGCGCAGACGAGACCCCCCCCCCGCACACGTGTCGGAGGTGTCGGGAGCACAGCCTCACAGGGAGCCGTCGCAGCTCCGCTCGGTTCATCTACGAGGGACGCCGGTGGTGCAGATGGGCCGGGCCCCCCCCCCCCCTCCCCTCCAAGCAGATAACACCAGCTTGTCTGCCAACACTGCTGTAGTAGCATACATTAACTCCAGCTCACACCCATGTATTCCAACTGCGCAACTGCTATTAGCTGCACTCCTCTACTGCGCGTTCAGGCGGAAAGTGGTGTGCAGTGAACTCCATTAGAGGCGCAGGGGTGTGTTAATGGGGAGGGGTGCGTGGCAGGCTGAGAGGGGTAGTGCTGTGGATCAGAGTGGAGGGTACGGAGTGATGTGTAGTTAGAAACACTGGCAGGTTGCCTGTCACACGCACACACACAGACACACGGTGTGAGATGCGACAGTCTGATTTGGGAGCACAAACTGCAGGAAAGGCTTCAAAGCTTCACTTCTCCTCTCACTCTTCACCGAGACGAGTTTTGTTGTTTGCAGCCGTTTCTTATTTTTATACCTCTTAAGTTTTATCTTTTTTATTTCTCATTGAAATGAGCGGCAGCACAAACACAGGCACACATATGGACCGGAGCGTGCATTCCCGCCATGCTGAGATGGGCTTTTTTTTTTTTTTTTTCTAAGTTAATCATATGCAAATAAAAAGCTGATAGAAGAATAACATGTAGTGAATTACAATAATATGAGGGCAAAGCCAGCGGAGACCGTGAAGGCGTGTTTTCGTCTCGCGACATCTTTGTATCACATCACAGTCGTCTTCTGCCGTTCTTTGTGTGTCCTCGTTTCGAATCCAAAGGAAATTACTTTTGCAGAATTGATGAGCTTTGTTGTACGATTTCAAAAACCGCACCAGAGGAAAAGATTGTTGTCATACAATAAACTGATTTTTTAATTTAGTCGCTGAATGCCATTAGGATTCCCTCCAAGTCATTTTTATTCCAACCGAATTCTCTGTGATAGATATTTGAATACATCAATTCACACACCTCTTTTTTTTTTAACAAACATCTGTAACCGGTTAAGTAAACAAGCATTTGATGAGCTCTTCATCCCTCCTGTCTGGCCAATCAGGCCTCGTGAGAGCGGCGCACTTATATCGCAGGTGGCCCCTCGTCTCGCCACAGACGCGCTGCCCTTCAAACCCAGACGGCTTTGTTCGGCTCGCGGCTGCTGCTCCCACGCGACGGGCTTATCTCGGGCCGCACTCCGGAGCGGCAGATAAAGCAGCTGCGGACAGCCGCTCGACAGATCTCTGTTTCCCGCCATGTTTCCCGAAGAAAAATAAATAAAAAGACAATGTAAACGCCGGGGAATCTTGCATCTGCTCAAACCCTCGACCGATATCATCAAAGCGTTTCAGGCCGTGCTGAAAATCGATTTAACGTTCGGAGGGACGTCTCAGCTGGCAGCGGCACGTGTCAGCCTGAACATTTCATAGGCCTGCACAGAGGCGGCATTTGCGGCAGGAGTTCTGTGCTAATTGTGTCTATAAAACTAAATATCGGGATTCCTCAAGCGGCCCCCTTGAAACTAGGAATCAACGGAACCCAAAGCGATCGCACCGCCGTGACACAAATGAGCGTGCGAGCCGCCACGAGCCGTCACGAGCCGCCACGAGCCGCCACGTGCCGCCCCGAGCCGCCACGTGGCGTCGCGTGTGACTTCATCTCAGCTCGAGCGGAGGACAGGTGACATTCTTCCGTTTATCCAAGGTTGAGAACCCCATTTACCCCGACGGCGTCATAGGACTTAACACATGTCGCACAATTGGCGACATAATGGGAATTGGATCCAAGCTTTTAGGGCTGCAACACGCTTTGGCGTTATGAACCTCGATGAGACCTTGCATGTCTCGGATCGGGACTTCGTCTCAGCCAAATTCTTCTTCGCTGAAACGTCGTACTTGTTGCAGGCCAAAGTCCCGGAAGGGCCCTTAAAATGCGCCGCGGACGGAAAGAATCCACGACTTAACTGACAGCAGGTTGCGCTTGCCACTCGAGCGGTTAAAAAGTGACCTCCTTCATTCAATTTAAAGCCTGGCTGAGTCTTCGGGGGGGACACAGCAGTAAAGAAATGAGGTGATGTGTGTGAGAAGGCTGGCGCTCACATCAAGGTGGCTCCGATCATTCATCCATCCCCTCTGCACCGAATAAATCTCTGTCACATCTGGCACGTTTATCCTTCACTGGGCATCACAGCGTTGGCAAAGTGAAAAAAACCCCCAAAAAAACAAAAAAGACACTGCCCATCCCTGATCCATCTCTTCTTTATTCTCCGGCAGGCGTGACGGCGGTCCCCGTGCCCTCACTTATTCATCAAAACTATTCTCAAAAAAAAAAAATAGCCCAATTAAGGATGAACCGCCTCACTTTAAACTCGCTCACCTGTAACAACAAGCGGAGGAGGGTAATTGTACTTCAGGTGCCCGCGGAGCCGGAGATCCGCGTTAATAACCGTTTATTAAACATCTTAATGGAGTTTACCAAGGAGCTTGTTAAAAAATAAATAAAACCAAGATGGGGAACAGGGGAGACGTGTAAATTGCTGCGAAGCGAATGTGCCGTGACTCCAGGGGTGATGCTCTGTAAACGTCCGGGTACACAAAGTGGAGAAAAACACTTTTTTTTTTTCGTGTCGCTGGAGACAACAGCCTTCAAAGTGAGAGCATGTATCGTCTGGGAAGATTAGCAGCAACAACGGAGAGATGTTCCACTCCAGCTATTTTGGATTTCTTCTTTTCCAAAACGGAGCGCTGTGCCCCGAAATCTTTTCGTGGAGCGGATCTTCGTCCAAAAGACGCCGTTGTGTAACAGCAAACTTTTACACTGAAGGTCAGCAACGTTTCTCTCTGTCCCCGCATACAAGAAACATATTTTCATCCAGTTCATACATTCAAGTAAGCCCGTTTAAGGTGAGCCAACAGATATTCGATAGGAACCGCCCTGTTGTTGAAAGCAGCTTGTGTGGACACACAGCGCACACAGGGGGGGGGGGGGGGGGGGCGCTTTGCCTTGCATAATGTTGTCCTTTCACTTCAGATAATTTGTTTACTGTCGGGCGGCTGCTGCATTTCCACACACACTCCCGCACTATTTCCCCCCCCTGAGAGCTAACTGCCCCCCCCCCCAATTTCACCGCTCTGTGCCAATCAGGCATCGGAAAATTACCGTTACGGACACACACACACACTCCGGGGAGCTAATCAGCGCGCTGCGTGTGCGGCAATGTGGCCACACAGCACCAAAGCTTAGCCCGGGATCGTTATCAAACACTATTCCCCCCTCTGGCCTGCGTGCTTCATACCAGCAATTTAGACCGGCTCCAGAATGTGGGGGGGAGCGGGCGCGCTGGTCGCTGCGTGTTACAGCTCGGCGGTCAGTGACCGTCACAGGTGGTCGATTTTGGTTTTCCTTTAAAGATATATCGGAGATGTTGAGGTAGGATTTTTTTTTTTTTTTTTTTTTATGTGCAGGTTGCTTTACTTTTGATGATGGTGCTGAATCATGTTGTTTATATAATTGCCACCAAGTCAAAGGAACGTACACTCGGAGGCACTCGGAGCAGTAAATTATCACTCCGCTCACCAGACAGCGATGTCTGTTTGTGACTGTAGGGTCAATAAAAACATTGATCTCTTGCCATATGGATAACCTTATTTTAACTGCAGCGTGTCACGTGCGATGCGCTCGCCGTCCATCTGTCCGCCGAACCCGCCGCTGCTCCTTCTCCCCGGACGTTATTTAGCCACGAGGCCCACCCCCCACCTCCGGCATGCATTCATTCATTCATCTCCACTGAGCATGATTTGTGCACTTTAATTATCTGCAGCAAGATCAATAGTGTGAGACTGAAGCATGCTGCCGTGAGATTCATCAATCAATTAAAAAACACACACACAGGACTTCTTGCCTTGCCTGTGGTTTACAGGACTGCCATCCATGTGAGAATCGCCGATTTTGACAGATTTTTTGCCTTCTTGTGACGCCTGCGGTTTACATCCATGTCAGTCTAAAGAAGCATCCCTTTATAATTGAATTTCCCATTAGAAATTGCCCTCATTTGCATATTTATTGAGTTGTGGCCACGAGCGAGGGGGGGGTGGGGTCACGGCCAACTCAACTTTTAACCACCAACATCCGTGAAGCTCCGAGTCCAAGGTGATGTTTGCTCAAGGCTTCCACAAGAGTGAGGGGGAGACGTGACACGGCAGTGACCTTTGACCTCTGAACTTCACATTATTTTGCACTTCATCCGTGAGTCAAGGTGCCACATTTGAAGAAGTTCCCTCAGGGTTCCCTGAGATATTACATTCACAAGTACATAGAGGAGGACAGACAACCCGAGAAAAAAAAAAAAAACCAATGCCTCCGACCACAGCTGTCGCCAGCGAGGGGGGGGGAAGAAGCATTAGCCAGTCCAATTTTCAGAGATTTTAAATCACTATTACTGCAAATGTCTCAAAAAGAAATAGAGCAGGAAAATAGTCATGGCCGCTGAACATCACACTTTAATCAATATGTTTTAGAACCAATGCATTCATTCCAATTATATCAATTTGTAAGCGATAGGCCCATTTTTGACTGAAATTGCCTCGAGTCCAAAAGGCTAAATTACATGTGACCGGAAAAAGAAAAAAAAAAACCCACCAATTGAGAGAGCGAAGGAACTGAATGACACGCCTGCATAGGTACGCCATGCATAGTATTTAAACTCTGCTCTTTCTTTTCTGTCCATGACTGAAATGTTCAAACCCCCCCCCCCCAGAGTTTTGACGCCCTATTTCTCTGAGCAGCTGTGAGGTGTTTGTTACACGGGCTACTTCGTAATGATAAAAAAACAAAAAAACAAAAACGTAATCCCTCTGATGCAGCTGGCGATGTTACAACAATAGTTACCAAGGATGAATATTTCATGAAGCTCTATCCAGCCCATTAGAGGAGGCCCTGTATCACTATCAATCTGCCGCCCTCCTCGGATCGCTCCAATCCGTTTCCCTGCCCGTCCACTTGTAAAACAAACGCCGCGGGAATGCGGGCCTGATAATGCGGGCCGGCCCGTCGGTGCTGTGAGGCGTCTGACGTCAGGATGTGAGATTTGAGGAGATAAACCAACCAGCGTTTTTTGTTTCTGCGACTCGCTCGCTCCCTCCCTCCCGCTGCGCCTCAGTGAAGCGTCACATAATGGAGACAAACGGTCTCTGATGATGATTTTCGAATTTTTTTACAAATGGCCCACGGTGGGAAGGCCTCGCGGGGCACCCACTCTTAAGAAGAAGTGAGGTCCATGGACGTTCAAGACCCTTAAACATCAAAAACGAGTTGGTTAAATCTCCCCGAAGCTCAAACGGCGTCGAGTCCAATGGTCGTCAAGGCATCACGAAATCCTCAAAATGCACAGTGCAGCGAGCGCAATGATCTGTGTTAACCAGGGTGCTGGGGGGGGGGGGGGGAGGGGGGGTGAATACAGACGGCTCTCTAACGATACACGCCGGACTTCAAGGGTCCGTCGGCCCTCCGAGACGTCAAACACACGAGACTGGTCCACTTACATGATGCGTGTGAGCTTTGTTCTGCAAACACAAGACCCGGTCCGACCGCTGATTGTAATTACGGTTATAAAGCAGCAACTCCTGTGGGCCGGTTTCCAAGGCAACTACAGTTCAAAGAGAGCGGTTCAAATATTCCAGTTAGCATAAATGTGACTGAACGCCACATAACCCTCCTCCGCTGGATGGTATTGATTCAAAAAAAAAAAAGAAGTGTGGGGAAATGAAGCGACTCGCTCTGCAAACTGGACTTCCCTTCTTTTTTTTTTTGCCGCACGCATTTAAATAATGGGAAGCAGGGACATAAAAGAGATGCAGATGAGTGGAGGGGAAGGGAGGAAGTTGGGGGGGGGGCTTCAGATGGCGATAGATTGAAAAGGAGGGAAACCTTGCGTTTCCTCCTCCTCCTCCATCGTTACCACCTCATCGCCTCCTGCCTGTCCGTCACCGCATTGTTTGTCTGTCAGAATGTTAAAGGTGGGGGGGGGGGGGTTTCCCCCCACAGCTCAAGGCCAGGATTGCTATTGTGACGCTTGAACACTCGAGGGTTCACCGGGGCGCATCGTTTGAAACTCGACGATTTGCAAAAAGGAGAAATGTGTGTGTGGGAAGGGGAACTCGGACTGGGCCCACATTGGGATTGATCACGGCCATTTACAAGTGATGAGCATTCCAAACACACTCAGATGGCTGACTTGATGGATGCGGTGTGGAGAAGGCCTTTGTCCGTAGGGTATTTTGTTTATATATTTTGAGAGCGAGAGAGAGAGAGAGAGAGAGAGAGAGTGCCATTTTTCCATTACATCATATGTCACGGTCACAGAAAGTCACATTAAGCTGCCTTTTGTCCAGCCATAACTCATATTTTGTAGGGCTGACAAGATAAAAGTGTGCCTTGACTTTCATGACTCGGAGCAGTCTCTCTCCGAGTGAGATTCAATCAAGAGATTGATCAAAGCGCTCGGAAAATAAAGCCAAAAGGAGGCATCTGAATGTGGGCTGTGAGGAATGGTCTCTTATATAAAAAGGTTTTAATGGGTCAAAGAAGCAAAAAAGTCGGCAAGAAGTCTGAATGCTTTAAAAACTCTGAGCAGGTCTTTCTTTTTTTAGATCTGGAGTGATAACTCCACTTAAATAATATGTTTAATGTACATTTTATTGTTAATAAATGCGCTACTTGTGGTGGTCTAAGATGTGTCTAAGCTCCATTTCTTTATAAAAAAATAGTTTAAGCATAAACCCACAGTGTAAAGTGCTGTAGAAATGCTGGAGAGGGACAGAAGACACACAGAGCAGTAGAAAACATGGCCACGTCCCTTCCTCTCAAAGTGAAATCCTCTCTGAAATGGCATAATTCGACATATTTCCCATTTCCTGTTGGCCTCGACGGATTAGAGAGAGAGAGAATAATACGGAGCGAGGGGTGGGAGCCCTGCCCCGACCGTTTCTCAAGAGACGCAGCGGCTAATGCTCACATTTCTTCAGCTTGGATGGATTTATAATTATCCACTTGCAGTGATTAATGGTCTTATAATTATCTGTGATGAAATAAATCAACACAAACGTGTGTGTGGCTTCACTCCCAATCAAATTCCGTGATTACAACAACAGCCAGGATGAGGGGGGGGGGGGGGGGGGATAAGCAATGTGTTAATGGTTACAAATCACACTGCTAATTGGTGACCAAACGAGGACATTCTCACAAACGTTGGCTCCAGGAAACGTATCCCTCCGCTCCTTTAAAGGGTGGCCGGCGCAACCCGGGGCGCCGCATTCGCCGCATGGCGCGTCGGGAGGAGAGAACGCAGTCTCATTAAAAGCGACGCGCTCGCTGAGCTTTCTCCGACTCCATCCTCCCCCCCCCCACCTCTCCCCCTCCCCTCCATGAGAGGGGTTCATTTCCCTCTCGTGGCCTTCATCTGTTTGCTTCCCTTCGCGGAGGCCGCCTCGTCTCATTCTTCTGCTCCTCTGGCTGCGACGGCGTGGAAAGGGGAGGGGGGGGGTGGGGGGGAGCCCTAATCAAAACATTTGTCTTTCCTTGTGCATGCGCTCGGCCCCCGGTGACTGAGAGCTGACACCCCGGGGGGGGGGGGGGGGAGACGCGCGTTTGTCCCAATCAGAGCCTCCTCGTCTCCCCGTGTCCCGTCTCGACAGGGCACTGATGAAGCCGCCACTTAGCCCTGATTTCGGAGGAGCGGCTCGCCGGCTGCCGGGGCGCCGGGTTGAATGGCGGCGGCTTCGGCGGCTTCGGCGGCTCCTTCTAATGTAGATGCGCCGAAACGTTTCAACCAGCCTTCTCTTTTGTCGAGTGCGCTGTAATTACGACGCCGCGTTGCAATTTTGGCTCCCCTCTGTGTGAGTGTCGATAATAGTTAAAAGTCGTCTGATCTCTTGATTTATTTTATTAATGTACATCTTCCAGGATGTCGGCCTTTTGTGTGCCGCAGACAAAGCATGTCTTCGTGGGTGCCGCCACACTCTCTACAACGCGTTTCGCTGGAATGCTTTTATCCATTCTTAATGCACTATTACCAACGCAGTCAGAAAACCAACGGACAACATTCAACAACTTCCTGACCTATGTGCTTGTGCAAAGTTGATCCTCCTCCACTTGTCCAGCCGAGACTATTTAGACTATTTGAAGTGAAGCCGCCCGGTCAGCAGCTCCACACGTGAAGCCAGGTGATGAGGATGAGTGTAATACATTTAGGATTTAACCAAACGCATGTCCGTCGCTCTGAGCTCTTTCTGCTACATTAGTGGGAAAAAAATAGCTTTTCAGCAACAAAAAAAAAGCAAGCCGCGCGTGGGTGTGTGTGTGTGTGTGTGCGTGCGTGGGTGTATGTGTGCATGTGGGGGGGGGGGGCGCTTTATCAAGGTGCGCAGGAATCCGCTCGACACCAGACAAGAGGCCCGAGTCGGAAGCGCATTACGCCACACCTTCACTAAGAGGACTCCGTCAAGACAGGAGGGGAGATGCATCTCGGCGTGGGGGGGGCACCGGGGGGGGGGGGGGGGGGGGAACCACCAGACTGCAGGAAAGCCATTACCTTGCAAGCATACGCTCTACCTTTGAGTGCATATAAGGCAATAAGCAGACGCGCCATTCCTGTAATTTCATTTGGAGTCTCAAAGCCTTTCTTTGAAATCTACCCTTAAATGGAGTTTTTTTTTTTTTCTTCAGAAAGCTGTAGGCAATGTCTTTAATGGGGTAAGAAATGATGGAAAGCTGCATTTCGGGCTGGGACGCGGCGGTAGCACACGTCTCAGAGCGTCCTCTATATAGATATATAGATAGATAGAGATAGATACATACGTCGCCGAGGCCCCAAATGGGGCCACAAAACATCTCCACCCGGACATGCTTTCACACCACCACCTCACACACGAGGCCCTGCCCCGCCCGGAGTTCTCTCAAATCAGAGCTTCATTTGCATTTCAAAGTGGCACTTTACAGCCACGGAGAGGACATAAAATCACACCTGCCTTCAGATAAATAAATGGGAATTCATAATGGGTGTAAAAAAATGATATAAAGCAAGTGCTGGCAGAAAACTAAGCTTATCATATTTTATGTCATTTACAGTACATTAGCAAATGCCATAAAAGTGCACAGCTGTGTGAGATGCAGTAGTCCCAGGATTTAGGGGACTTAAAGGCAGTAATATAAATGGAGGGGGTAATGATGGAAAAAGCTTTGCCAGAAACGTAATTGAAAATGCTCCTCTTTACTTTGATCATTTTCTCTTTGGAATCACACCGCATTCTAAACAGATCCATTTATATACAAAAAGTTGTTTATCAAACACGGAGATGAACACGCCATCCTGGGGAGGATGTGTGGGAGCCTTCGCGTTAGTCAATCCCATTTTCATGAAATGTTCTGGCTCAAAAAGAAGACATTTCACGACGTGCATTTCACAATGTAAATAAATGTCCAAAGTACTTCGGGGTTGACTTTCGAGTCGCTTCGCTCCACTGGCGGCTGGACGGGCCCCGTTGTCCGGAGCGGACCCCTCTCTGTTTGGGCCTCAGCGAGCTAAACACCCAGAACCGTCTTCACTGGGATCACGAGAGCTCAGGTAGCTCTCATCTTTAGCTTACTGTCTCTCAGTGTCTCGCAGCGTCCCCCCCCGGGGACCACATCAGAACTCAGCATCCCAGGTTACCAGACTGTGAAGCCCGAAGAAAGCCCCCCACACAACCCCACCGGCACACCCCACCCCCCACCTCTTGAACTTTCTTCTGCCGACGGCAAAGCCCGAGGCCATAATCCAGCTCCCGGTAGTGAAAGATCTTTGAACCCCTACACATGCTCCTACCGCTACCTCCACAACCAACGTCATCTCCACCTTTTATTCGTCTTTTATCGTTTGCACACTTTGATACAGGCAGTGCATGAGTCGATTTAGCAAAAGGCCCCCGCTCCCCTAAAAGTTGGCCTCTTTTTTTTTTTTTTTTTTTTTACACACACTTTTCACTCTTTTGTGAGGTGCAAACAAGGTGTTGAGGAGAGAAGTGCGTGACTGAATTGTTCCCCGTGTGCCGTGTCTCGCTAAAAGTCACGTCATCTGCCAATTCGTCTAATACCATTTGAAGCTTTGTTAAAGAAGGAGTACTCAAGAGGGAGAGAAAGAAAGACGCTTGGACACTACTAGGTCTTTAGCGCTAAGAAGACATAATGGAGCCGCCTTTTGTCTGGCTGAGAGTCGGCTGCCAATAACAGCCGTCGCAGTGCAAAGCAGGCATGAAAAAAAAAAAAAAAAAACACGGTACCATTCACTGCAAAGGTCCTTGCCAGGGCCCGGCTATTATATCACACCGTCTTCCATTTGAAACCTGCTTATGATCCGGGCTGGTTCCTCACCATATCCTAAATGACTCTTGAGTGGTGATCACATGGCTCCTAAAACCAATTGAGGGGCCCCTCTCAGTGGTGGCCCTCTGCAGGTTTTTTTTTTTTTTTCTTTCCTTTTGCCGCCCCGTGACCCCCCCCCCTGGCACTCACAGAGTTACCCCCCTTTCGCTGTTACCTTTGGCTGCCATTCCCTCGGTTGTCACAGCCTTTGTCCTGCTGCCGGGCAGAATGCCACGTCCAAAGATCTGCCATCCTCTCACACACACACACACACACACACACACACACACACACACACACACACCGGCATATGAACACAATCATACAGGCGTATGAATATGGATGTGCTGCTTTGGTGGACACTAATGGAGATAATGTTGGGCTACTGAAGGGCAGGTCAGTGGAGATTAGAGCGGCTGCCCCCCCGCGTACTGACAGTCTGCCCTTTAGGAAAGCTAGTGTTCGCAGTGGGACTTCCCCTCCTGTTGCCTTTGCGTTGTTTTTTTTGTTTTTTTGTGGCAACATCTAACTTACTTACACCCACCGCGGAGGCCCTTCGACTCAATGCGTGCAATCGGCGGCGTTCCCAAATGTAAAGTAGGAGCCGATCTTTTGGCTTTAGAAGATAAAAGTCCGTACCAGAATGACTCTCCTGACATTTCTAGGCCAATCAGGGGAAAAAAAAGCACGTGGCATTTTTGGAGGGCAGACACCTGAAAATGACCCCCCCCCCCCCCCTCACCCCCCACCTCCTGCTGTCCCAAGGGAGTTATAAATGGACAGTGGCATTTGAGGGCGAGTTGGCGGGTTGGCTGCGGTCAGCTCTCTGGGGATGAAGAGCGAAGGCCGCGACTCCCAGTGATCGGTGACGAGAGGAAAGAATCAGCGTGAATGAACTCACGCCGCTGTAACTTGGCATGCCCCAGTACCAGTGCGTGAATAATGCACAAAGTTGTTATATAACCTCAAGTGGAAGTGGAATCTCAAGAGTCCCCGAGCCAAGTCTCTGGTAGCTGCGTGGAAAGTGTGACTCGAAAGGCTCGAGGACCAGGCTTAACTCCCGCGCTTCTGCTACTCATGAATGCTTTATCGCATGCATATGATTAAAGTTGTCCAAATACATTTTATGTTCAGTGTTTAGTCTTCAGCGGGAGGACAATTTGCTGCGGAAACTGAAAATTGCTGCTGCCAAAGCCCCGGTGCGTAAGAAAAATAATTTAGAAACACAAGTGCTGAGTCTGATAGGAAAATTCTTGAGTGCTGTATTTAAGTGGGGATTCTGACAGAAATGAGCAGTGTGCATTAACATATATCCCTTGTAGTGACACAATTATTACCACTTTGTTCTTTTATACCCGCATTTAACCTTGGCTGAAATAGTGCTGAATATGAATAATAGGTTGC
>NC_084902.1:3802360-3831956 GCF_949316345.1 Pungitius pungitius | reverse complement strand
GAATTCTCCACCACCCCCCCCCCGCAACCCATCAGGGTGGAGGATACAATACGTCTCCTCCACCCTTCCCTCCTGTTAAACTCCCAGGGACCATCCGTCATTTCGGCTTAATGTGTTTAGTTGCACTACACAAGGACGAGGGATTTTGAATGAAATAATAAAGGACACTTAGATTGCAGAGGAGGGATCCCATATATCACACCCGAGTGTGTGTTCACTTCCAGGAAATGACTCGGGCCTTTTCGCTGCAATACGTGATGGATCCCTCCCTCCGTCTCTTTGTCTCCACCTCATAACCACATCAAAATGGAGACAGAACGCACCAGGCATTTCACGTGGTAACTTTATTGTGTTACTGTTTGGGACACATTTCATACGGAACATTTTCATTTGCGTTGCTTTTGCGTTCCTAATCATAAACAAAACATGTCGTGGGCCATTTCCTCAAAATTCATAATCCTCACTAAATGCGGAGGGAAAACGGTGTAAAATGGGATTCTGCTTGGTGTCAGTTTAAGCCGAGCCATTGACTCGCTTTCCGCCAGCCTGCTTCCCTATTCTTTCCAGTCAACTGATCTCCAAACCATTTGTTAGCCTCTGTATGCAGGGACGGCGCAAGTCATCCCATGAAGGGACCGGGGAAGATGTGAAGGCAGCCAAAAAGAAAAAAGAGGGCAGCGAGGTGAGTGAGAGAGAGATAAACTCATCTCTGATCTTAAGTGACAATTTGACTTGGGTTTTTGCCAGGAGGACGGCGTACTGATGAAAGAGTGCATAAATAAAGGATGCAAAGGAGATGTCAGCCGGGCTGCGGAGGGAGCGGAAGAGACAAGAGAGGTAGAGAGGAAGGAGGTGAGAGACACAGAGAAGGAGACTGAGCCGTTTGGACACTTCTGGCTGGATTCCCCCAACCCATTACGGAGTCTGGGTCTGACTTCACATGTCATTAGAGGCCGTGTAAATCAGCAATTAGGTGCACAAATGAAGAAATGTCAGCTATTACCTGGAGCACAACAGGATGACAGAGCTCGCCGCGGAGCGCTCCATCACAGCCAGGATCCACCCCCCTGCTCCCCGCTCCCTGCCAGCCAATACGCCCCCACACCCACTGGAGTCCCCACTGACGCTTCAATCCAGCAGATCCCCCGGCTGCTTTTGGCAAAGGGGGGACGGTATTGAGTTGCGCGCCTCAATTAGACAGGATGTAGTTTACAGCGTGACAACAGATGTGCGTGGAAGTGCCGCGGTGCCACGTCCCTCTGCTGAGGGCCTCAAGAGAAGCCACGAGCAGGTGAAAAGCAGGGGGAAAAAATATATATATATATGATCTATATCGCACATCTTTGTCAACATGCCCAGGGTTAGTGTTTGTAACCCGGTGGCCATGAATCCACGCGTCTCTCCAAACATCCACAAGTGCATTTCCACTGAAGGGCACAGGGGGGGGGGGGGGGGGGGGGGAAACTTCTTCTGCACACTCACCTCTCGCCCCCCCTTCTCCCAGAGGCCGGGCCGAGGCGTACAGCGCTGAGGGGGGGAAATTTACACAAGTGTGATGAGAGCGAAACGCGAGCACGCACATGCCCTAGATCTCCTCCGCGTCCGAGGCTCCGGCTGGCGGAGTGTGAGGGATCGGGGGTGCTGTGACCTGGGGAGATGGAGGCGTTACACGTCATCTCAGAGCAAACCCCCCCCCCCCTGCAGGATGTGCTTACTCTGATGCAAGTTATTAAAGCAAACAGCTGCATCGGCCGTAGGGGTTCTGGATGGGGGGGGGGGTTGTTTGTGCTGTACAATAGTGAAACCAACACTCGGGGGTTTGATGTGGGCTAACGCGGCACGCGACAGAACAGTCTCGCTTTTTCCTCGTCACCTGCAGCCTTCGCAAACGCCTTTTGAAGCGGTTCACGGCCTCCTCCGTGACTAACCTCCTAATTTGATATATTCACAGTTCTATGCTAGAGCTTAAAATGTCATTGAGGCTTCCTCCTCTGAGCTCGTTAACACGTTATAATAGAGGCCCTTTTTTTTTTTTTGGTTCCCCCTCCACCCACAAATACCTACCGCCCCCTCCCTTGCACATACGTAACACACTCCTCTTGCCAGCACATCGCTTCGTGCAGGCTCACATTGTCATGTTGAAGGCTGCATCGCATAAGACGCTCAATGGGGCGAATTAAAGTGAACAAAGTCAGCTTTCTAGTCTGGAAAAGTGTTACTTACAGTAATGTTAAACACTCTCCTTGAAAGGTATTTGCTTTATTGACCGTAGTTGACCAACTGGCATGAGGGCTGATCCATTAAAAGAGGGAGAGTGTGTGTGTGTGAGTGTGTTTGTGCGCGTCTGCGTGTGTGTAGAGGGATGCAGGGCGGAGGTGATGTTAAGTCTGATATTGAATTTACTTCAGTCTTTGGAGGCCGTCCAGTCTGAATTTTTTACATTTTCTGCCAAATAATTTTTGGCAATCCATAATTGTGTGTGTGTGTGTGTGTTTGTGCGGTCTTGTTTCTGTTAGTGTGAGATTCTGGAGATACTTGGAGGGATGAGGGAAGTCGACAAGCACGCTGGCAAAGGCCCCGCCTCCCTCCGTGGAGATGCGTTTTCAGGTTAAGCCTGGCAGCAAGTCTACCCCCCCCCCCCACCAAGAGCATGACAGGCGTGGCGTTCAAAAAAGAAAAAGGCGAGCAATATCTCCCATGTGGAATAGGAGGAGATGGTTGTTATGAAAGGCCTGGAATGATTTCCCCAAAAATAAAACCGCCCATCCAAGCAGAGTTTTTATATTCGTGCTGCATCTCTCTTTCCTCACACAAACACACACACACACACACACACACACACACACACACACACACACACACACACACACACACAGTCAGCTGAGTAAGCAGGGATGCCTGAACGACTTTTTACCTTTGTCCAGCTTTCTACATTCCTTTGCCAAAAGCCGTTTGTCTTGGACCCCCCCTCCCTCCCTTAAAGCAGTCGGAGAGCAGCTCCGCATAAGGACTGTGCTCTTTTTTTGGGTTCAGAGCTGTGCGTGGGACGGATTAATGGGACACATCCTCCAAAAACGTGTCACAAAGCCGTCATCTTTAGCCCTGGCAGCAGAAAACGCGCACAGAGGGGGTTAGTAAGATGAGCTAACTCCTACCCCCCCCCCCCCCCCCTTTACCCCCCCTACCCCTCGCCCACCACCGGAACGGAGCTTTGTATGCTAATGAAAACCACAGACAGAGGCATTAAATCATGCCTCTGCTAGCATTAAAGAATAATAATAATAATGGGGAACATTGAGCCGTCTGTGGTTATTGATGTGTCTTTCATGACAGGCTTCCATTGAAGAGAGTTTTGACACTAATGTCTGCCCTGTGGCGGGGGAGAGAAGGAGCATCAGAGACGGCCGCCGTTGTTCATTTATTTGCATAAGGAAAAAGAGGAAGGCAAAAAAAAAAAATGTATTAGAATCATTTCAAAATTCAATTCGGTCCTTCTTATGAGACTTGGAAGTTTATATTAACAATAACACCCACATTTACACACAATACAGGGGTTATCATTTCCCTTTTTTTTTTATAGATGTCTCTGCAAACGCTTTCGGAGATTGGAAGAGATGAAATACTTATCGAGTTGCCTGAAGGGGGAGAAGGAAGCTTTTATTGCAGCAGTTCCTCTTCGGAGCACCCGTGGCCTGGTGGTGGCAGACTGCGCGTAGACTCGTGCCCCAGGTGCCACCTGTTTTTTTTTTTTTTTGTTTCGGGTCGCAGATGGATCTATACCACCACTTGCCCCGTTGGCAGCACTTTGCCTCCCATATGCCGCCCGCCGCGTGCTGGGCAGACAGCGCGGGATGCTCAGCTGGCCGGCGCCGAGTGGGTCAGCGGGACCGAGTCCTTTGCCAAAAAGGCTGGCTGTCTGGGGAGTCAGTGTCTCTTTGTTGCCGACTGGCGCCCCCCGTGTGAAGCCAACGAAGGGGGAGCCGCATAACCTCCCCGACTTACGGATGAACAAGGACCACCAGGACTAAGTAGACCCTCGTGACCCGTAAAGTAAAACACCAGAGCATTGTAAAATGTAGAAATAAACTGTAGACACCTTAATATTAGACTGTGCTGTGCAGTGTTTTCATGTTGTAGGGAGAGTAGCTGACAATTTGAATACTGGGCCACAAAATGAAAGACATCTGAAAATTACAATAGGACAAAAACGCGTTTTTCGACCACTTCCTGCATCCCGTTGTTTGTCTTGTTTGTCTTGGCACCTAAAGCCTGACAAAAACACCCTCAGCAGAGTCCCCGAAGCCCACAGCTTCATCCAATGAGTTTGTGTGGTACGTGGGCGGGGGGGTGGGGGGAGGTAGTGTCTTCGGGTGGTAAAGGTGAGCACAGAGATGGTAGAGAGCGTCGTTAAAAGCATACGAACATGCTCACATGAGCCAGAGGCCGAGACGCGCTGGAAAGGGCGAGCTTTTAAAGAGACCTCTTTTCTTTGTCCAAGGCTCTCAGGATAACTGTGCTTTTTTTTTTTTCCACTGTCATCCTGAAGTTTCATTATTTGTTGTGTGTTTGAGTCACTCTCTCATTCCCACACACACACACACACACACACACACTCAACGTTTGGTGTTGTCACACGGCCCTGACAGAACGTTGAACCAGCAGGGTCAAAAGTCCTTAATAGGTTGTTGGTTCTCAGACGCAGTAATGGCGCTGATTCACTTTCTTTATAACGCCGCGGTGTTAATGGAGGGCCACGGGGTGACGGTAACGCCATATGAAAATAATAGTGTTTGCCGTGTAGCGGCTTGTTGATTTGCTGCTTGATGGATTTTTAATATTCACTGGCCGGTCGTTCCGGATGGTCGGGCCGTGGCCATTTAGCAGCTCAATGCGTCTGGACGGGAGCTGTGCAGCCACCACGGAGAGGTGGCGGGGGGTTGGCGAAAGGCAGAAAGGATGGACACTTTGAATTAATGATGGTCCGCGCCCGCCAGGTCCGCTCTGGCCTTGGCCGCTCTAAGGAGAGAAGACGTACGTTCGGCGACTAAAAGGTTTGTTCTAATTAACAGAAGTGACGGTGTCTGGACGGAGGGCCAATAATCAGGTTTGGAAGGACGGCTGGGGGGGGGGGGGGGGGGGGAATTGGGGACACGGCGACCCGTGAGGGGACGGCGATGAGCAAACAGAGAGATTAGGAAATAGCAACGCAGACCCCCGGTTAACGGACTGAGACCGTTCAAAGTGCCCTCCAAAGACCTTGCGGCAACAACCTTCAGCGACTCGTTGGTGTCAACACACCTTTCCCTCCAGCGGCCATGCCGTGGTCTTCGGTGGGGGCGGTGAATCACGACGCGTTGCGCAGCGGAGAACCACGGCGTCAGACTTACGGAGGCCGACAGTCATCCCAAACGGCTCGGCAACGGGCCGCGGACCGCCTCGGTGAACGCTGCCGCTTTGACGGGAGCCGAAAGAATCACATCGTCTACAAAGAGTAGACCGCGTTTCTGAGGCTCCCAAAAGAAACCTTACCCTGAGTAGCCCTACCTATCGGGACCACGTGTGTCCCACTCTTCAAAAGAGGGTCCATTAAAACAACAGGAGTTGCGTAACAATGCAATTTTGTAGAAGACATCGTGTTCAGCATTCACGTTGTAGCAACTTCCTTTTTTTTTGAGTCATTTTCTATCTGCAACTTCTCTCAAAGACGACAGAATAGGTTCAGCGTGTGTGAATCCCCCCGCATTTGTTGGTGGGCCTAATTTGACACCTGCCTCATCATTTACAATTAGGCATTATGGGTTGTAATTGGCCATCTGCCTGTGCCACACTGTGCTCTGGAGAGGAGCCATGTTTGTTTCCTGCTGTTTACGGAGCCAACACACATGAAGATGCAGTTGCTCTGGACATGACCCTCCGACCCCCTCCCTTGTTCCTTCAGCTCAACAACGAGCACTGTTGGAAGTACCTATCAATTAAAAGGGTGTATATAAATGGCCCACAGAACATACATATTTGGAGGCAATTTTTAGCAAGTAAGATGCCCGAAAGGCACCAGAGGCATCGCCTTTATAAGGAAACCTGACTAAGAGTCAATGTTTCATAACTGTTGAGCGTAATTTATTTTATCTGCTTTTCAGATTTAGAGCCAGGTGGACAATGACCGGCGAGGGAATATCAGATGGAAATGTGCAGAGATTGAAATGGAGATTTAAAACAGATACCCTTTTATTACCCTCACCTTTAGTGAACTCGATACCCTTGGCAGGCGCTGTAATTGCAGTGTTCATCCTGTCAGCCCCGGCAAACTCTCTCCATAGCTGCTCCCAATTTCAGCTCCACCTGTGACCTGTCATCTGCTTGATGTGATGACAAGCCAGAAGATCTTAAGTGACACTGGTTTTCTTTCCTCCGTCCCTGTCACTCACGCCGCCTGGCCACTTGGAACAAGTGTTTTTTTCGACTTGGGTTGTTGTCTCTGGCCTGTAAGTGCTTAGCTTTGACAGTGGAGACATTTCTCAGAAAGCCAGTGGTGGATGCTTGCATTAGAAGCCACCGTGAACTGAAATGAACTCATGCATGTTGCAATGATCAGAAGAGCCTTTGCCAGGCTGCTCTGCATTTGGCTTCAGAAATGTGGTTTTTATATACCATTTTTTCTCTCATAATATTGGTTATTTTTAGTCCAATTTCATAAAACAGAGACCAGAGAACGTGTTGGACTTAAAATCTTTACCCGCATAAACAATAGCTCAGTATAGCAATATAAAAAGGTACAAAATGTCTGAGTGGTGTAGATTGGAGCACTCGGATTGTCATATATTAACATTTCCCTTCTCTACCCTATACACTGGCTTAATTAGCATAGTTTAAGGCACACACATTCAAGACGTGTGTGTGTGTGTGTCTCATGTCAAAAGCCACTAATAACATTTCCGCCTTCACAGAGATACAATGCTATCGGTAGACGTGCTAGAGTATAATCCCGGGAGGAATTGCCCATCAAATTCCTACAGGGAATCTACCCCACAAAGAAACTTCACAATCATACACAGTAATGCTTTAAGTACAGTTTTATGTGTGTGTGTGTGTGTGTGTTATTGGAAGACGGAGAAGAAAAATCAGTCAGATGGCCAGAGATCTAGCCATGGTGTTATTTCCAAACACGATTTACTTAAAGTTATTGACTGCGCATTTCCATCTCAGATGTTTCTCTCATACGAGTCTTATGTAAAGTCCGTCCTTCTAAGGCAACGGGGGAAAAAAGACACAGAAGCCGATGCAACATCTGAGAAAAACAACACTCTCACACTCTCAAACTCTACTTTGGACACTTGTTTTATTGCTTAATGCCTCGAGTCCTTCTTGTACTTTTCGATGCCCAGGTAGAACTTAACATGCTGCGCCGGCCAGCAGACATCCAACCGATTTGTTTCACTTTTCAGGGATAGATCTAATCAATTCCTGTTGTCATCAATACCGCCCGAGCAAGTTGAGATGAAAGGGAATCAAAGACAATTTTCTTGCTCAGGGTGTTAGATAAGAGCTGTTTTGGACGGTTGCAAATTCTTTGAAGTATTTTTCTTCTCTCATACTTTTGTTTATGGAGTAGATTCTCAGATATCACTGTTGACATTTTATCTTAGGGGAGGAAAACGTGGGATAGCGGACATGCATGCTTTGAAGGGCTATATATATTTTTTTTTCGTAATTCGGCCTTAATTGGACAGCAGGTCGGATGATAAAGGAACACGAGGTAGACCAACACACACACACACACTCTCCCGTGCACATGTTTCCTTGTGCAAAGATCCGCGGTGTGATATGGTAAAGCCTGTCACAAAGGTGGAAGTCGGCTGGTCGCTGTGTCACTATGACAAAACATGACAGATGTGTTTAGGCAGCGGAGTGCCGGACCTGCCGCACAGCATTAGGCTCTCACAGTCAGAGAGGGGAGCGCCGGGTATTCCCACAGAGAGGGTCCAATCATAGGCACAATAATGGTTTGTCCAGGCGGAGCAGGAGAGGTGGAACTGGAATATTCCTGGATATGTACGAGGCAATTCGCTGGTGTGTTTTCGAAGGAACATTTGAGGATTCCTGCGGCCGTGCAGTGAATTTCAAGGGCTGAAATCAAATGAATCGCACGTCGCAAAATGCAAAAGGATTAAAGACGATCTAGTTATTTTCCCATCATTCACTTGACTATTTTTTCTAGATCTTGATTAATCATTTATTCATCGTAAAGGAGGGACATGCACACACTGTTTGGGGAGTTGACAGATTTCACAGGCATCCTAAATGCAGCTTCCCTCTTTTTTCTTTCTGAAGTATGAAATTGCATTTGAGAAGTTGTGGAGGAAAGTTCTACTCATAGAGGCTGAAACATAATGAACACATCCTTTTGTCCCTGTTAGCAGCTCACCTGTGGGCAGTTTTACTCTATTGAATAATGGCAAATTACCCCAGATCCCCTGATAACAACTTCTACTCAGTCTAGTGCCCCATAAGAGTACAAAAGACACAATTTGTGAGTCACCTTGCAAAAATAGAGCCGTGAACACCATCAAATTAACTGCTGGATTTAATACATTATAAGATGTGCTTAAAATGAGCAGAAGGGATCCTTTGCTGTGGACTACGAGGAGTACTTATACAATTCAATTACCTAGGGCTGAAATACATTAAAGAAATTAGTCCTCTAATTCCAGCCAACACATGTCAGGAAAATGACACCCCGGGTGTATTTGATAGGTTTGCACATTGGGAACCTCTTTATCAATTAGCCATAAACAAACACATCTGTGCACAAGTACAAATACCTCAACAGATTTAACCAACATTGCTAAATTCACCAATTCAGTGGGCGACTAATCATTTCCGTGTTATAAAAGAAATAAACACACAAAGCAGATATCGAGCACGGGCCGTTTCCTTTCCCAATCTAAAGTTGGACACGGATCCGGGGGACTTGGTTATGGATCGTTCCCTTTTCTCCTCTCTGGTTGCTCATGTTTCAGATGTCGGGTGAAAAAGGGTGTCCGCGTAAAGAGAGGCTCTGTTTCTCTCAATCTTTTCCAGCGGGCGATACACCACTCGGTGTTTTTGTTTTAGTGCCAGGGCTTCGCTCTGTAAGTCCGTCTATAGTTGCGGTATCATTTCTAAAGAAAAGTGGACACATCGGGCCCCCCGGGGGGGGGGGGGAGTGTGTGTGTGTGTGTGTGTGTGAAGTGCAGCTGCTGTCAACACAACTGTGTAATCACAGCAGAGGTCACTGGAAGTCTGACCCTGTGGCTGAAGAAAAAAAAACAGGTCCCCTCATTAAATGCCACGAACAGACGCCTCTATTTTCCCCTCACCGTCAAACATTTTGGGGCGATATCGTGCAACCCTGCATGCAGGAAAATTGTGACGATGTTTAAAACCAACTGTGCTACAACAACAAGCTGCTTTGGTGTTCAGTTCGTCCATCGGTCTCATAAAGGGCTCCGTGATTGAGCTGCTGATTCAACACACGATGGCGAATCATTAGTCGGGGGGAGGGGGGGGGGGGGGCACCGATGCCCCGAGGGCCCCCCCACATCACGCTGAATGACCACCCGCTCAGGACGAAGCATCCATCCCACGGGTGAACAGAAATCAGGACGGGTACTAAAAGAGACGTAAAGTGCCTTTAAAAAAAATACCGACGCCGTGTGTGTGTCACAAGCCCGCCCACTACTCCCATCCAGAATCAGGCCACTGTCGCCATGGCGATGGGAGTTTTCCTGATGAAAGCCATCCACGGACGTCCTTCTATTTGGTCAGACAGCCTGCTCCTGCTTACAGGGGAGCATCTACCCACTAATTTGTCAGCCGTAGGCTTTAGAATATGCACATTCCCTTTTTTCTTTTTTTTTTTCCCCACAAGCACAAGAGATCCTAATGAGATCGCACGCGTTCGGCTCTAGACAGAGAGATGTTTTGACTTCATACCTTAAGCTAGGACTGAATTCAACACTCGGTGTTGTGGTGCGAGTGTGACATCTCTCAGGCGAGGGCATATTCACACACCTCTCACAAGCCTCTGCTCTTGGGTGGAGGCTAAAAATAATCGGAGGATGCTGAAGTGAATCGGATTCTAAATAAAAGCTCTCCAGAGCTTTTTTCTTTTTTGTACTGCTCCCTAATTGGCTACAGGACCTTCTCACCTACATTATACGATGTTATGACAGTGTGTGTTCCAAAATACTACCAACCGCCCTGCAAGGTTTTTACTTTGTATTGTTTAGTCCCATTTTGTTTTTCAAATGTTGCAACAAAACGCTTTAGGAATGAATTTGCTTAATCCTGCACAACCTTTCTTACTTTGCGATCGATCATTATTTGGGTTTACTTGGTTTTACGACATCACGTAACACAGTATATTATACTTGGGAACGCCCCCTTTCCTCAATTCCCCCCAAAAAATGACAAAAGCAAACTGTCCGCCGCATCTCTAATCTCATGATGTGGGATCTCAAAATATGAAAAAAAGGGTTGCCTGGATGGTGAGGGGGGGCTATTAGTGCCGTTTATTAGGAGCCACTGATATGAAATCACATCTCATCTTCCTGGGAACCAGAGGCAGAACAACGCGACACTGTGCTGGTTTTGCTTACGTCATTTTCCATAAGCTGGCTTTGACTGGGCAGCAGAACGCCTGTTTATTCTCATTATTAGGCATCAGGTGCTGTGCCAGGTCCCGCAATCACGCTCAGCCGCCCGCCGCCACCCTCGGAGCCTTTTAACCCTAATTGACTTAAGTCTTAGGACCACTCTCCTGAAGCTACTGAGTAGATGTGCTGAGCCAATGAGGGACTCGGGGAGACTGAGGGGAAACACTAAGAGATCTCGGATGTATTCAGTATAAACATAGCTTTCTTAGAGAATTCAAGACTCTCTCAATTCTATCGTGCTCCATTCTTTTTACGATAATTTAACATAAACAATAATACAGGTTAGAAGTCATTTCTAAATTGAATCCCCGTGCAGTGAAAGCGGGGTGACATATTGTAAACGAATGTTCTCTTACTCCTCATCACGCTGACTTAATTGGGACAATGGACCCGCTTTCATTGCGTCTGACTGTGGGGTAAGGCACATGAACAAGTTGCCTCACCCCCCCCCCCCACCCTACTGCTCGCCTTTCCGCTCCCCTCCTCGCTGTTTAATGCTAAACCGAGCGAGCCATGCTAATCGGCGGGAGGAGGCGACTAAAGCTACTGCTAATCCATTCTGGAATTACGGAGGAGAACAAATTAAGAAACTTCAACTCATTAGCTGAGCTTTAATTCACCGCCCCTCGTGGAGTAATCCCTAAACTCTGCCTCTCCAGTTAATTACACTGATGCCCTGGATGAGAAGCCCTCCATTGTGTTGCTGTTGTTGTTGTTGTTGGGCTGTGTTAAGTTTCTGAGGTGTGTGTGTGTGTGTGTGTGTGTTTGTGCGCCCGTTTGCCTCGGTGGTTTTAGCCTGAAAAAGGCGGGCTAAGAAACATCAATATTACAGCTGTATCTGAGTGAGAATCACCTCATGTTAAATATTCTTCAGTCCGTCAGATAACTGAAAACCTTTGAGGATTTCAATTATTTATTTATTTGAAGGTTCACGCTGAAAGAGAGATGAAGAGTGTGTGTGTGTTGATGCACTTTACTATTCGCTATGTGGGGCATGGAAGGAGACTACGTGAGAATATAAACATTCCCTTTATCGGAGGATCAGATATACGACCTTTTTTCTTTGCACAGGTTTAAGGAGATTTTGGCAGCGCCCCCTGTGGGATACGGTGGGTACCGCTGTGATGAAAGGAGGCAATGAATGAGGCCCTATAAATGAGGTGCAGGTGTTGGGCATCCAACGCTCCTCTCTTTCAAGGCGCTTACATCACATCTAATACATGGTGTCGCTGCGTGGACAAAGGTGCCGAACAAGGACACCTTCACACAACTCAATGTGCTGGACTTCAATTTGCTGTAGCGCCAGTGTGTGGAGTCTTAAATGCATGTTATGCAATTGATGCAGCTCTCTGTCCGTAGGAGTATTGAACTCATTTTCAATCTAAGGCCAACATCCGTTTTTTTTTAGACCGCAGGTACTTTGTGAGTTGACTGTAGTTGCCGTGGCCACCGGTGCCGTTTAGAGTGGATTTCAATGGCTTCCTGAGCCGTGCGGATGGATTCACATTTGAACTTTGTCATTACATGGGCGATAAGCCACCCATAAGAGAGGCTTTTGTAAATTTCAAATGCGGATAAGTGGCAGTCGAGGATCAAGCCGGAGCCACGGATGGACACGCGGACGCAGGGGATAGATGCGCACGCCGGGCTCCAGAATCCTACTCGTGTTTGCACAGAGACAGAAGCCGCGTAACACCGGCTTCCCCAATTTGCTTTTGTGTTACGTTCCATTTGCACAAGTTGGGGCCCGGGCCGTTTGTGCACATCACCGCCCCAGTGAATTAAGCCCGGGTACCGTGCACCAAGAAACAGGACGGACACCCCGCGCTGAACACATAAGGTTTGAGGACCAAGAGATGTCCACGCACTATCAGGCTAATGAGGTCTTGGTGAACCCCCCCCCCACCCCCTCTCTGCGTGGCCTTGTCCAAAGCACAGATGAAAAAAAGAGAGTTTTGATGCCCAATTCAAAGCACAGAGGTCCTCCATCACACGTTTATGGATCCATTCACCAGATCACGCTCTGGAGACCAAAAAGCCGGAAAAAAAGACCGTATTTGGGAGAATAAAGCTGGAGAACTGACTTGGTATTTGTTTTTTTGTGGTCACATAAAAAGGAAACACAATTTGTCACATTCAATTTGGAAACTGTTTTGTCTTTTCTTTGTTCAAGGAACTAACCGGCACAAAGGCTGAAAAGAAAATAACTGGAAAAAAATAAATAAAACCGTGATCCTTTTCATTGTTCATGATTAGTTTTCGAGCAGATGAAATTAGAAGCTTCTGTTCCGTTTTAATCACTGTTCTGCGGTGTGATAACAGTGATTGTGTGGCGGGTATTAACGTAGGACAAATGTGACTGAGCAGCAGAGCACGTGATGGCGTTGACGCGCTAACGTACTTTCACAGACAAGCCCCCCTCATCACTGGATTCCATCTCTCCTGGAGGCCCAATCTGACGCCAGATCGGATCTCATCTCGCGCCAGCAGTGAGACAAATAATCTGTCTTTAATACCTGAGACTAATTAGCTTCGAAATCGGAGGTTAATTAAACAAAAGAAGGTTTAATTAAGTGACTAGTATTTAAGTGGCAGCATGTCGGATTAAACCCCCCCCCCCCCCGCTCATCCCTTCAATCCACAGAAATCCTCTTCTATTCTTGTTCTCACACATTTTGAAGGACTCATGCGACGGGGCTTGAACATAAAGGCCGGTGATTGCCATCGCCGTCGGACCCCCAGTGTCCGTCACATGGCCCGTCACATGGCCCGTCACATGGTCGGTATAATAGGCAAACAGTGAGAAGAGATTGCGGCCAGGTTTCCCACATTTAAACGGAGGGTGGCTTCAAAAGGGATGAGAGGGGTCGGGATGAATGCTTAATTGACTCCGGAGTGGTACAACGAAACGACAATTTAACTCCAATGCCGCACTCTTAAAAGTCCGGGGTCCGGGGGTGACTTTAAGCGACGACTATGAATGAACAGTTTTGCTCGGCGTTACGTGAAGCGAACATCAAAAGAAAGCAGGTAAGCAGCTCGAGTGAGTGGAATTCGGAGCTCTCGCGGAGCTAAAAAGGTTAGCCTCTCCGCTCATTCATCAGCCAGGTACCCCCGGTCCAATCCTCACACTCGGGATTGCAAAGAGCAAAACACTTATTCTGCGTACTCAGAGGCGGGCAGACTCCTCATCCTACTCCCTCGCTGCGGTGTAGAACTCGAGTGTTTTCGATACACACACACACACACACACACGCACACTTCCAAATGGTGTTATATTAAATTAGTTATACAAGCTCGCAGCTTGAGAATCTATATTGCAGGATAAATATTTACCTAGCTAGAAGCATCTGTACCTCCACCCAGGCCATCGAGGAGAAGAGCCCGCCACATGTCGTTGTTTGACAGCACTGCCGCTCTGACGGTGACCTTTTCGGAGAGAAAAAGCCGGTTGTCCATTCAGTCCTCTCTTTTTTTTTGTGGGGGGGGGGACAGGGTTGACATGATGATAGTCGCACAGATTCGCCTGTGCACTCAGGCTTTCAGTGCTGGGGATTCTCCCTCTGCAGCTTGCTAATGACTTTAGCTGCAGGCTCGGGGGGGTGGGGGGGGGGGGGGGGGGGTGGAGAAGAACCCAGCTCTCGATGAAAGACCCCAGCAATCAAAAACCCATCCATGGGGGGGGGGGGGGCCTTTCCAACTGTAACACGCCAATTTAAACAAGGCCCCAAAAAAGTCAAATCAAAAAAACCTACAGTTCTGAGGCAAGGTTTCTACTCCTAATGGGCGCTGGAATAACCCGTTACCTCGCTGTGTGCTTTCCGCGCGGTCGCCATAATGATGAAGGCCACTTGGCGAGCGGCCGTGACCTCTTTTCACGTGGAGGGGAAGCCGCTGCGAGCTAATGCTATTAGCGAGTTGCGGCACAAAGGGAGGTGAGCGCGAAAAAACAATGAATCCGTTCCCCCGGATCGCTGATCTCCCGCGTAGGTAAGAGCCCTCGCTTTTAAACACCTCCTTCTCTTTGGCCCGATGTCCGCCATTAAGAGGGGAAAGGAGTTTTAACCTCCGGGAGGGGCCTCCACGCCTTCCGGGGGGGGGTGTGAGGGGCGACCTTCATCAACCCACCCACCCTACCGAAGCACGAAAAGCCTAAAGAGGGTCATTTGTATCTGTTGGCTCCTGTTCCTCGTCTCAGCTGTGGAGCCTGTAGGCCATGGAGTCACGTGGAACCAGGTGTCAGAAGGAGTAATAGCACGGATCCATGTCAAAGGATGTGTCCCCCCCCCCCACAAGAAGGACATACATCAACAGCACGCAGGTCTGGTTTGGCTGAGGCTTGTATTTTCTTTCTTTCATTCACTTCTTCAATCAGAGAAGGTTGTTGCATGTGAAAGATCTATAATGTCCTCGGTGCAACCACCTGTATGCCCCCCCCCCCGGAAGATGAACACGTGAACATGTGTCGTACCTGTCTGTTTCCATCCCCACAGCGCTGCACGCCGCTGACCGACTCCGCAGACCGAACTTTGGAGGAGATTACCAGAGTCATCTGGTTCCTCCAGGAATCGGTTATGAGAATGAACGGATTACATGAAAGTCATTCCGGTGGCTCGATATCAGAAGCTATCCCAAAGCAACGAGAAACAGAATCTGATCTCACCGCCATGCCGTGTACTGCGGCTCTCTGCAGCGGTCCTAAGTACCTGTGAGACCCTCCGATGCGTAAACCACATTTCGGGTTTACAGCGGCGCCGAGGTCACAAGTTCACGTGGGTGTTTGGCGAGTCTCGCTCTCCCCGCGCTCGCCGGGCGTTTCCCTCGAATATGCGAGAAATCTGCGCAGGAGTCCCCGGGCGTGTTTACGCAGCGCATGAATACGTAATCACACGCGCCGGGAAGAGACACAAACAAAACATGAAATCCGATTCCACAATCGCCCTGTTGTGTTTTCGGGAAGAAAAAAAAAGAAAAAAAGAATTTCCGCCCAATGTTCTCTTTCTCCCCCCCCCCCCAAGTGATGATGTAGAGTCGCTGTGCAGCTGTCACTCTCTGGCCCGGGGAGGGGGGGGGGGGGGGGGGGCGAGACCCCATCTCCTGGGAGGAAAGGTAACAGGCGGCTAATCAGGTCCCTCTGACGTCTTCATAGCACACCAGCCCCGCGCCCGGAGAAGCACAAAGACTCACAGAAACCGATAAAAAGGATTAGGCCAGTAGACAACAGGAGAGAGGAAGGACATGCTGTGTGTGTGTGTGTGTGTGTGTGTGTGTGTCTCTTTCGCTATCTATCTGCACATTCTAGATTACGTCTGTCTCCCTAACCTCATGTACACAAACCTGCACTACGCACACTCTCCAATCTCTCCCTGCTAAAACACACAGCTCCCCCCACCCCCCTCCCCCCTCCCCCTCGATCACTCCCCTGTGATTAACAGACGGGGGGGGAGGGGGGGGGGGTGTAACGTCAAATTGCTTATTGACTTGAACAGAGGTTATTTATAACATCAATGTCTAATTCCCCTCAGGCCTCTGCGAGCAGCATCTTTGTGACGGGCTTTGCGCTGCAGCTTGTGCACAGGTTCTGGCAACAAAAGAAAGCATTTACTGCCCCGTGCCTGATTTCATTATTCCCTATTAAGCATATGCACAATAAGAATCGACGCGGGCATTTTTGTGACAGTGGAACGCGACGGGGTACATTTGCGATTCAATTCTAAGCGACGAGGCTTCAAAATGAGCAAAGAATTGGAATAAGCTTCAATTATACAGTGCGGCACATTGCTCAAAATGTCAACAAGTGTGGTGAAAAACACAAGCAGCCACTCCACGGCTGTGATGCGTTTGTGTCTCCGCCGGCCCGGAGTGTGTCATTTAACATTGTGTGGAGAAACTGTAAATGCCCATTACCATCACGTGACTTTCTCACAGAGGGACCCCCGGTTTGCAAAGGGTTTAAGATGTAATGCAGTTTGGGTGAAGTCGTGTATTGATACTTTAAGACTGAGACCTCTGCTCTGTGATCCGATTGAATAGCCCGGAGTTGTTGTTCTGATTTCAATGTGCTAAAAACTGCAACGACGGCAGACACGGCGTCACTTCGTGGGTCTCGGCTCCGCTTCGAGCGAAAAGGATTGGATCCGCGGGTCAGAAAAGAATCAAAAGCAGTAGAACTGAAAACAATACATGAACTAAGTATCGCATTCTAGAATGAAATACCTTAGAAAAGGAAAATCACTGTTGTTGAGATGCTCACACAGAAGTCGTATCCAATTCACTGTAAGCATGAGACAGAATGATGAAATGCAACGGTTTTCCCAGTCTCCTTCATACTGGTTTATTGCACTCTCTGCCACGTCAAATGGCCCTTTTGTGTCCCTTCGTGAATATTTCATGAAAGAAGTGCACCAACGAGCGTCTGTGGGTCCATCTCTCCTTTGGGTGAATGTACCCCAACAGACGCAGACAGGACCCCTGACATTGTGCCAAATGTCAAGGATAGAGAGAACATTGAACACTTATGCTGCCGACAAAAGGGCTTCACAATTGAACTTTTGGGGATATTGAAAGAGAATTACCTTGTGGCCTTCATTTTTGCCGTTACTACTCCTGAAATTCTATCAAATGCATTTCCGATTCCTGATGGCAATGAGCTCATTGTTAGTCTGACACACTAATATTTAGACATTTTGGATTATTTTTAACCTGTCATTTTAGAAAATACACGCACACATAAGAATATTCCACATCATTCAAAAATGATGGACATTATGTAGCCATTTAATCAAGTGTCAGCTTGAATCTTTGGTAAAGCCTTGCCTTTAACACAAGCAATTTAATTATAGAGTCAGGCTTCCAACATCCTGCATTTACACCACAATTTCCTCAGAAATGACCTTGTCTAGTTGCATTTTGCCATTAGCCCTTGAGCATACTGAATGCTGAACTAAAATCCATTCAATGTAATCATTTAAAATGAAAACACCTTGACAGCCGCATAATTGGAATAAACATTTGACAAATTGTCCGCGGGTTTAAAACCAGCCTGCAAAGCTGCGTCTGCACACCTGCTGCTAACTACAGTGAGATCAGCATTAGCTCAGCCATGGCAACCCAATCCCTGGGCACAGGGCAAACCATTGGTTTTTTTTTTTTTTTTGGTATGTAGCTTCAGTGATGGCAGAGAAAGAGGAAGGAGGAGAGCAGTTAAAAACAAACCATCTCTCTTCTTTGACATTCTATGTCCCATAACCCCGCCCGCCTCTGGCTTACCTATCACCTCCTTCGCACTCTGCAGCAAGGCTGGTCCGTCCCTCCGCCTGCTTCCTTCTTTGCTCATGCATACCAATAATGCGCGCACACACACACACACACACACGTGTGTGTACACACATGAAGATCAACACTGACAACCAGTGGGCTAAAACCTAGCATTTACCTCAGCAGCTGGGTTCACCACCAGCTACAATTACAACTATTAACATGCTTAATTAACAGATTTGCTGGCAGCTCACGCAGGCTGAGCATAGTTCCCCCCCCCCCCCCCCCCCCATAGAGATCCCACTCCCACACTGACGTCTCACAAGATGGGCTTGCTCCATTGTGCTGCATAGCTCCATATATATATATTGTATTATCTGCCTTTTATTCCCACTATCACTGTGAGACGATGTGCACGGCCCCACGGCGGTTAACATGCGGGCGAAACCTGCATGAAGGAGAACATCAAAGTGTTCCTCCGCATCGTGGCCCCACTTTGGGAGAGAAGCATTGGCAGCGAACTCAAGTGTGGCACATGTCCAAAGCCCCTCGACTGCTGCCGAGTGGCGTGCCGATAAAGACCCACTCTCTGGCAAGGTCAAACATTTTTATTTTTAAGAAAGCGAGACAACATTTTTGTCAAAAAAGAAACTGTCGAACGTAAAAAAGTTTTATGTGGAAATTGAGAAACAGATGGCGTGCTTGTCTCACTGTCTGCCCGATGACCAATGGCGCGGACAAGAGATGAGTAGCTAACTACCAGCGCGCCATGGTCCTACTCCTCGGTAGGTGATGTCATCCGAACTTCACAGAAAAGTGTTACAAACAAAGTATGTGAAATATAAGAGAGGGAGGGAAAAAAAAACAAACATAGGAAGGTGTCATGGCTCAGTAAAGTACTCGGGGATGGGGGGATATAACTTTACACAACAACAATGTAACGCTACAGTGATGGCGGAGGATGTGAAAAACACAATTAGATGTGGCCACTGGTGCACGGTCCTCCGGGGAGAGGCCCGCGGGCGCCACGCTAAAAATGCATCACAGTGCTCAGCTTATTAAGATGTCATCTGTGCAAGCTCTGCAGGTCCGGGCTAAATACCCTCATGGCGTACTCTTCTGTGGTCGCGTCAACCCACCCGGTCGCCACTTGGCAGCGGACGACTCTTCGGTGGCCGTCTTTGGATTCTTCAGAAACATCTTGGCTTTTTGCACCTAATTAGGCTTCAGGGATTTTGCTCAAACAAGAAAAAAAGGGTGAGGGAGGTGGGGGGGGGGGGGGGGGGGGGAAGGAACCTGCTCCATGAGTTGCCACTCAGACCCTTCCCCCCCGGTGCTCTTTCTTAGCGTATGACTGACCTTGCATGCACTGAAATTTAAGTTGCCATGGGACCGCTGTGCTAAAAAGTTATATCTTTCAAAACCGTCCGTCTCAGTGCAATGGATAAAACTTTGCACGAGCATTCCTTGAGATTCATCTAAATTCTGACTACCAACATTGCCAGACTTCCTGTTTATAAATCTCTGAACATCTCGTATTCACTAAACGCAACCACAAGTTAGCATCCAATTAGATCGCTGGCAGAGGAGACGCGAGCCGCGGTTGTAACATTTGTGGATTGACCCGCTCCGTATCTGGTTGCTGCCAACATCCCCACACACGCGCACACACGGAGACGTGCGCATGCAGTTGCGCACACGCATCGTGAACATGCATCGGACGCGAGGACAAGACGTCTCCACAAGCCGACCAGCTGACCCGAGACCTGCAGAGCTGGCGGTGACTCCGGGGAGAAGCATAATAGAATTTCTCCAGCCGCCTTTTTAATTACCACAGACCCTGGCTGTGAATAACTATTTATTCAGGGGGCTCCATAAATCTGCATGCATATTGTACACAAGCCAGCACTGGTCGGGCCAGAACAATGGTTGGATGTGCAGCAAACCCCCCCCCCCCCAAAAAATGTTTGTGAGTAATGCATTTAATTTAATTACCAACAAGCCACAATGTAAACAGATGCAATGACACGTATGAAGCCGACTATTTCATTGGTTCGTCAGTTGTTAATTCCAACATTCTGGAGAACAATTCGACAAACCGAGATGTTGAACCAGAAAAAAAAAAAAAAAAGAGTGTTTATCCAACAATTCAGGTGGTTTAAAATGTGCCGATGACAAAACTATGGCCTCCGCTTCAACAAACATTTGGTGGGGAAATGTCGAAGCCAAATGAAGAAGGAAAGACGGGATCCAAAGCCACACCGACTGGATGGAGAGAAGAACAAAAGATCGACATGCCACTGCCCTGAACTGGTTCATCTGTGTAGCTACATCGTTAAACTTGGAATGCGCATGTACAACCACGCACATGAATAAGAATGGAACCCTCCCTCCCTCTCACACACACACACACACACACATTCCCCTTTGCTCTGTGGGGCAGGCAACAGCTGTGTTTGGTACAAGTGGAAGAGCAGCTAATGAACCAAACAGAACGCTCGAAAATTCACATCTGCTGACACTCTCCAGCTGCTGCCAGCAGGCTGGCCCTCACAGGCCTCCCCAGACCAAGACCTAACGCCAGGGTAAACACCTGGGTGAGGCACTGCGGACACACACACACACACACACACACACACACACACGCACACACACAAGCGCTGACACACCTACCGTCTGCGGTTGCGTGAATGACTCAATGCCTTTCGTACCTTGGTTATACCTCAGAACACACGGCATCTACACGCCGCTCGTACCGATATCCATGAGGTGTCCCTCCACCGCGTGTGCAGTGTGCAAAGGAAGGAAGGAAGGAGCTGTGCAGCCCCCCCCCCCCCCTCCCGAACAGGACCTTTACGTATTGCGCTGCTGATCATAAGGCAAAAAGAATAACAAAAACTGAGACGTGATGGAAGTGATGGAAGCATGGCAGGGCCCGGCGGTGTGTGAAAGCAGCCAGAGTGCGAGGCCTATTCGAGGATGAAAAGGGGCTCCCACGGGACGCTGCCCCAGTCTGTGGCCTCATTTAGTGAGGGATGGCTCACCTGTCCAGACTGGTGTATATATATATATATATATATAGTATGCTCACACCGACAGGTCCCATGTGCCTCCTTCAGTCTCCAGGTTTTATCTCTCCCTCCTTTGCTCGCTCACTCGCACATTTAGTTCTCACAGACCACCCTTTTGTCCATCGTATCCCTTTTCCTCACTATCCCTGCAATTTGCGCAGGATCTTAATGCGGTGGGAAAAATTGATTTAATCTCGCGGAGGCTCCTCCGGCAGCCGTTGAGGAGCGGTCCAATCAGCAGCTGTGGGTAATTAGCCGCTATCGCCGGCTATTTTGGCTCAACCAAAGGCCGCTTCCCTTTGGGCCGGTCGCTTCGGAGTGGAACTTACTGGACTGTCGAGATAAACGAGGGAGAGAAGGAGAAAGATGGAGGAAGGATGTGGAGGAGGGGAAAGGAAATGTTGCATAAGTGTCCAAATAAGCTGCTGGGTGATGACTAATGTGAAGTTGATTGAATTTACTCCAACCATCAATAGCATTTCATTGATTTAAATTAAATAGCACACAATAGCCGGTCCTTTCCCCCCCCGAAACTGATTTCTGTCTGTGGCCCCCTGAACAGCAAAGGGCCACAGACCCACGTGGATCGCTTGGTACCGGAACGCAGGGAAATAAAAATTAACTTCAGTTTTTTAATTATTTCAGGTTTATTGATTACATTTAGTGTAAAGATGTTTTATTTTGAAAAATTGCCGGATTCTCTCCAAATTAAAGCCGTATGTGCCTCTTATGACACTTATGTCCTGACAGGAGGGCTGTCCTAGGGCTGCCCTAGGGGACCGCGGCATCATTTTGCTGTGCACCAATCAGGTGCTGGTTGTTGCTGACCATAGAGGGAAAAAATATGACGGAATAACTGTGATTAAAAAAAAAAAAAAGCGTGGCCTCATGAAAACAGAAGGCAATTACAGAGAACAGAAAGCCTCGTCAAGGACAAGCAGCGAGCGATAACACACGGAACGGTCTTTTGTCCCCCATTGATTAATTCCAGGTCCTCTGTAGACTGGATGCTGTGTCAGCAGCGTTCCTTACGTTAATGGCACTTTCACCAGGGCTGTTAGAATCTGTCCTTGATACAGAGCCGTGTTTGATTCATTCTAATGGATACATCTTTGAAACCCGAGTGTGGATACTGGACGCAGCCAATGTCTGAAATGTTTAGCAACTACTGCTCATCCTCTAATGCTTTAGAGGACACTTTTTTTTTTTTTTTTAATTCATATTTCTTGAAAAACAAACAGAATTGTTACGTTAATTGGAGATCAAATGAAAGATTTCTTTCAGGAAGCTTTTTTGGCACGTTAAAAACATTTTCTGAAAAGGTGTGAAAGGGCGGAACAATTCACACGGTGTGGTTGCTCAGGGTTCTCGGGGTGTAGCGTCGGGGGTGCCGATGTGACGGCGCTGCCCAATGGAACCCAAGGAAACTACATGCCGCTAAAGTGTCAGAATGATTGGATCTATTTTGAACGTTGTGTTTTTGCCAGTGTTTCAGCCTTTGATTTTTAATTCAGTTCCAGAGTTTTTTTTTTTTTTTTGCTTTGGAAGTAAGCGATCACAGGAGGGACTGATCAACCTTTAAGGCTCTCAGAAGCCCGTGTTGTGGCGTCGCATAAAAGGAGCCGTTTTACCTCAGAGCTTGAAAGTAATCCCGCAGTTATAAGCGCGTCACTTTGACTGCTTCTTGCTGCAGATGTCCCAGCAGCATGTCTCATCTATCAGTTAAAAAAAAAACCAACAACATGCTCCGTGGACCTCCGAAGGCTGCTGCTGTTTGAACGGTCAGGTAAAACACTCTATACCCTTAAAAATTAAGCTTGCAAAGATTTATCCGGAAAATGCCACATGCATAGTTTACAATATCACCGCACAAGAAGGAATGATGTGACCGTCTTTAGCAGGTTTGCCCGACCGGTTGAAGGAATTGAATGTGCTAGCAGCTGATTGGTGGCAAAAGCAAATAAACCCCCGGTGGCTGCGATTCAAAACGAGGTGAATGGTATGAATTGGGAACATTTTGGTTCGGCTTGGATCCGCACACACACACACACACACACACACAATCCTTTGGCACATCAGAGGTGGAAAGTTTGTTTTTGTGTGTGCTCACAGGACGCACAATATAAAAAGAAAGGCAAAGAAAGAAGTTGCTGGCAGCCCTCAAAAGCTGCTCACCAGTGTGCGATTTGCAATTTGTGCATTGACCTTGACGCGTCGAATAGGCATTCATCACAGAGAATAAGACTCCTCCGCTCACAATATGGGTGTTTCTGTCTGAAAATAAAATTATATTCATATTTCTTAAGTGTCAGCTCTCTGACGATGAAGCACATACTGACAATTCGGATGAGACAGCTAGAAAGGGGATTCACTGGAATTGACCTTGTCCTTCGCCTAAGACATCATGAAAAAGTATTCCTTTGTGATTCCTTGTAGACATTCCGTAACTTCCTCTCTACGAATACCCTTTGTTCCTATTTTCTGTTGCGTAGTACATTCTGTGATATGAAGTCGTTGACTGCTGTTGGAAGCACACGTTGGGGCAGAAACCATTTCATTCATTATTTTAATTTGCACTAATCATTGCAAATTTTGTAAGTTTAATTTATTTGTAATGAAGGCCGGGTACAGTTGATTGAAGTAATTGAATCAACAACACATCAATAATTAATTCAGTTTTTAGTTTTGAGTGATTTTAGGAAAAAGCAATATAATTTAATTGAAAAAACATGATAGTTTTGCTCCAAATGAACATAATAAACTTACTACAGGCCCCCTAAATACGCCTGATGAGATAAAGGTTAAATTGTAGCGGATTCAAAACTCCACTCTACAAAACTTACTTAATGTTATGTTAAAAAATAATCATGATCTGCTGACCACTGCACAAGTCTAATAATCTCCAATTAATTGTGTCACACTGTTAATGGATTTAAGCATAACATTTAGAGTGTTGGAAACAAACAAACATGTAAATCCAACAGGACGCATTCCTGCTGTGCTCAGATCTTGTGAAGCGGTTGAAGTACAAACACTGGAGGGAGAAACAAACAGAGAAAAACAACAAAAAAAAAAACCAACCCCAACAACAACATGAAATGGTGAGTGGGTCGTGACTGATTGCTTTTGAGTAATAGCTGCACACACTGTGTTGGATCCTCCGGGCCCCGCTGCACCGCATCGGGCCGAAGACGAAGCTAATCGCGGAGGACGGCGGCGTGAGGGATCGCAGCGAACGACCCCCCCCCCCCCGTCTCCCGGCGCCGCGGGGGGCGCCGCGGCTCACGCTGGGCGCGATGTTCTTGCGTGCGCTGACGTGTGCGCGCGCCGCTTTCGATCGCGGAGGGTCATCGCACAAACATCACAGGGACTTACCTCAAACTCTGTATATCAGGGGAAGTGGGGGGCGGGGGGGGGGGATCTTTTTGCATAAGTGGGCCGGTCTGCAAGCTGTGCTTTAAAACTGAAGACCACCCAAAGCTGCGATTGCTTCCCCCGAGCATAAAATACGCTTTTTCCGAGCCACAAGACAAACGGCATTAGTCATCCTCCGGAGTTGCCGCCATCACTGCGTTTTAATGCCATTCCGAATAAAGTGGCCCACGTTGTCTCATCTTCCTACGAGACGTATATTCACTTGCGAAAGATCCTCTACGCCAGTTGACAAGATGACTGGTTCACTGCACGCTGTATTTGGCGCGGAAGGCTGACGCCAGCCTCCTAAAAGCCTCGTCTGAATCGCAGGGCTCTGAAATTGGAACAGACCCAAGCGATTTTAATTCAATCATGTCTCCCCCCCCCCCCCCCCCCCCCCCCTCCTTCCCCTCCTTCCTTTTCCACCACGCTTCTCTTTTAACTCACCATCAATATGTATTTCATTTCTCAGGAAGTGTTTTTGGATTTTCAGAGAGCTCTTGGGATGATGGCTCAGGATTCAATTCACTCCGGGCTCATTTAACACCGCGGAGCGCTAAAGACGCCGCATTTTTGTGACCTACGCGATGCAGCTGGAGAGGGAGGCCCACGCCCTCCCCCCCCCCCAGGTTTCCACGATGAAGGACGAGAGACCAAAAGGCTCCCGAGCCTCTGCGGCTGGCGGCGGGTGAGGCTGCACAAGAGAAGAATGGGACGTCGTCAAACACCAGGGAGGGTGTTGAATACGCCGAGGTGAGAGAGAGAGAGAGAGAGAGAGAGAGAGAGAGAGAGAGAGAGCAGCCGGTTGGGTCGTGTGTATTTGGGAAAACGGGGTGGGGGGATGAAAGCAGTGTGGAGGTTGTGAATAACAAATTAATCAAAATTGGGAGCAAGATAGCAATGGATGAGAGGCCCAACGGACAGAGTTCGAAAAAAAAAAAAAAAAAAGCCAATCTCAGAGCAGTGGGCTGTGAGTCCCATCTATTATGTGGGGACTGACAAGTTACCAGCAGTCAGAGCAGGAGCTGCACTTAATAAATCAAAGCTGACAACTCCTCCTTGGCCCTGTCTCAAGTACAGCTTTCCCACTTCCCCTTCCCCAAGCCTCCATTAAGCTTCACCTTCTGTGGATACAAGTCCCCCCCCCCCCCGCCTTCCAAGGGCTTTGCAACTTCTGGATTTAAAAAAAGAATATGTTTTACAATTTTTTCGTTTCTAAAAGAAATATGCATTCCACGCGGGATTTGAACTGTGTCGTATTGTCATCGTGGGTTAGACAAATCACTAACACGCTGTCAGCCAATAGGAAAACCCTATGGGTGGAGGATTTGATGAGATTATCCATGGCAGAATACCATATTTTAAACCACAAATTAAATATAAAAATAATGACAGTAATAGAAATAATTAAATGGAATTTAGAACAGGAGTCTTTAGCCTTTTTCTACCAAACGTTTGCCACCCATGGGTTAAATGCGCAGAGGTCAAAATGCCCGTTACAGGAATTGCGGCTGGGCTCAACAAATGGATTAAATGCCGTTATTTAGCGCTTGTTATTTAGCAGCATTTGTCTCGGAGGGAGGCGGGGGGGGGGGGGGGCTCCAGAAAAGTTTTTAATCACCAGAAGAGGAAGAGTGCACTTCCAACAGTAATAAGATCTTCTTTCCTTTACCTCTTTCCCGTTGTTTATATCCAGTCAGAAATCATTCAAAGGGTGATCAATTAGCGCCTGCCAGAAACGCAGAATGTTTCAACTAGTCCTGCGCGCTGCAGCACAACATTTCAGCAATTAAGACTCGCGCTCGCACTAAGTGGAAAGGGCTCCTGGGGAACAGGTACACAAACACAAAGGAGGGAAGCAATCAACTGGTGCAGATGTTTCGACTGTAGAGCCTGCTGCGATCAATTCTAATCCGGTGTCTAAGGATCGAATGCCAGCCTTGGTATTTCTTTGTTTCACTACGTTTCCTGGTCCCAATAAGGCGGCTGTGCTGCTGCTTTCACTTTGTGCGTCAATCGCAGAAGTGGTGAGACTCCTCTTTGGCTGAAATCTTTTTAGTAGGATTTAAATGTGGTTCAGGACTGTAAAAAACTGGGTTGAAAACTTAATTTAATTCATTTATCATCAAATATTGCCAAACGCATCATGCTCAGCGAGGAATGAATGACATCGGTCATTTTCCGTGTTTATTTATTTCCTGCATTTCAGATCCTTTTATCTCTGTGACACATGATTATGTCACCAGTCACCCTTCTTCTAGGTAATGGAAAGTTTAGTTGCTTTTGAACTATCGAACTATGATTCTGCGTTAAAAAAAAGTACCAGTGGTGTTGTTTTTGCCCTGAGCATTTAGTGACCCCGAACCTGTGCTCACATACGCTATGAACTGTACGCCTGCACTTTCCTGATAGAGGGAAAGGAGATTTTTTTTTTTTTTTTTAGACACACAACAGCCCCCCAGAGTGCTAATGGAAGTCAAGAGGCAAAGCTACTGTTTCCTTATAACAACAGATGCCGGTGGGATCACATGAGCGAGGTCGTGATCGGGAAATCGGGTTTGATTCGATAAGTGTGAACACAAACCCCACCAAAGTGAAGCGAATGAAGTGAATGGACTGTTGAAGGGTACGTCAAAGTATATGCGGCAATTGTTTGAGAGTCATTTTAGTAGATGGGCGCTTGTTTGGTTAACGCAAACGAATAAAACAAAGGCGCACATGTAAGCATGCTAAAGGACACTGGCGTAAAACATCCATTTTGTATCTCTCTCTCTCTCTCTCTCCGACACACACACACACACTCACAATCCCAAACACACCAGGCCGGCGCAGAGTTCCGTTGGTGGCGTTAACGATCACGCGACGTGCACAAGCGATCCGTCAATTCCTCCAAACATAGAGATCGAATGTGCGCCACTGCTTGCTAATTCATCGGTTTCCTCTAATGCATTGCTGTCAGCAGGAATGGCATTGCCAGGCCATCAAAATCAAAATAACCCTGAGGAAATAATGAAACACGTTCCTCTACAGCCCATGTCTTGTATTTTGAGAGGGCTGCTAAGTCTGATCGTGCCCTTATAGCTGTTTTTCTGAACAGATTGGTGCTCTGATTTAGCCATGACCTCTCTGGCAGGGTAATTCGGCAGCATGCAGCGACATGCCCACCAGACCATTTTAACCCATTTTTAGGTGGTTTAGTTTAAGCCTAATACAACAGTGATGTAAAAAAAAAAAAAAAAAAAAACGAATTGTCGGGTTCTTAATGTATCAGAAACTGCAAGTGTAACTCGGCCATTAGGGTTCATTCGCATGAAGTGAAACGAGCACCTTGAACACAGGTTTCTCCCCCTGACACACACACACACACCCCCCCCCCCCGATCCAAGTCATTTGTAATGTGAGACAAAAAAAAAACAACAACAACAAATTGCTCTCCTCAAAAGGCACAAATAATTACCAGGGACTCAAAGGCCCGCCCGAAATAGACTCCTCCTAATTTGCAGCTTGGGGGTTGCATACAAGTGGAGGAGGATATGACTGCTCTTCCTAAAACATCATTGCTCATCCCTAGCACTCCAACCCTGGTCTCTGGAGGCACTACTTGCTATGCATTTGCTCTTGAGGAAATTATATTTGAAGCTGGACGGGACCTTCCCCCCTGTGTGTGTGTGTGTGTGTGTGTGTGTTTGTGCCTCCACTACATGTGGTATTAACTTCCTCCCTGCTTTTAAGTAATTGGTGTTCCTGTCCCTCGGCCTCCAAGGCGACAGGTTCGGGGGGGGGGGCTCAAAAGGCCCGGGGGAGGAATAGAGGTAACGGTTCAATGGCAGCAGGTATGCCTTCACACGGCATTTCTGATGAGGTCCCATGAGCTCTGTGCATCTGGTGCTTTAGATAAGCATACCTCAGATGCCACTGGGAAAAGGAGCGGAAAAATATGGCAAGATGGATCTTCTCCCCACCTCTCCCTATTTCAGAATGACATGAAAAAGAAAAATGTCTCATGGAAATCACAGCGTAGTTTTTCTACGTGGCCAGAGCTGTGCTCAGGGCTCATCAACACATGGTGGTGTGGTCATTCGGGAGCAGCCGGAGAGGCCAGTGACCGGCGCTTTCTTAATCCCACACACCATTTGTTTTTTTGGGGGGTTTTTTAATCTTTGCTAGACTCACGTCTTCCCCTCTGAATTCAACTTCAGGCAATATTCCTCGGCAAATCTCAGTGGCAAATAGTGTAAAGTTGTGAAAAATCTTAAACAAATTATTCTCAGTCAACAATCAACAACAAACAAGGTGCTAAAGTACGACTAGCCTCACAGATCTGTATTGGAATCCAGAAAAGTAACAACCCATCTTCTGCCTGGTCCCAATTCTTCCCTCCCGGGGGCCGTGTGACGGACAGATGGCTGCTGAGATCATAGCAGTTGGATGTGCAAGTCCGCTTCCTCCCTTAAGTCACACCGTTTTCATGTTGGAAGGCCAACGCGTTCCAAAATAAGAACAGGCCCACAGTCTGGCTCATGCATCGTGAAGACGGGGAAAGAAACAGCTGCAGAACATCAGAAACGAAACATTAGCTCTGGCAAGAAAAATAAAAAAATAAAAAACAGTGACATTAACCTTGGTTAGTGTTCAAACTTCGTAAAACACTGGAGCCTTTTCTAAAATCCTCTTTTAGGCTCACTGCCCACCAGAATAAGCCAACTGCATCTCAGTGTTGCCAAGATGACACATTGACCCCTGAGTACCAGCGCGGCAGTTATTATATCTGTTGAATGAAGTTACGCGGTTTAATATTCAGGGAGCTTCGTCAAGTTGTTTAAAAAAAAAGGACAAAGTTGTGTATAAATTGACCTAATATTTAATCACTTTCCATTAAATAAAAAAGCAATTTATTTCAGATTATTCCTATTTCTAATATGCGTCCGTGTCAGCAGTCGGGCTGCTCTCTGCCAGCAGATTGTGTATTTAGTTGTGTGTGTGTGTGCATGTGTGTGCGTGTCTTTTTACGTCCATCACTGTCTTTACACGGATAATCTTTGCATACCGCTGCACCCTTGTATTGTTTGCACTCATTCATGAATGTAAAAATAAAAAATAAAATCTCTACATTTAAATGCCAACCGTCTGACGCTGGTGTTGACTACTCGGCTCCTCGCT